>NW_025877436.1:0-1855 GCF_002878395.1 Capsicum annuum
CCTAACTTCTGATCTTGGTCGTGCTGTAAATAAAAATGATTATTTACAGCACGACCAAGATCAGAAGTTAGGGACAATCTACATTGAATATTTTTTAACAATGTTGATAAATAAAAATAATATTGTGAATGAAGTCTAAAAATATCAAACCGACAAGTAGTTCTAGGAATACCGTTAAACATATGATTATAAATTGCTTGTATATAACGAATAAAGGCATCAGAAGAAGGAAAACTAAAAGACAAACAACCCACAGCTACCATTTTAGCTATTTCTTCCCGGTCTCTCAATTTATTATACTTCTTCGCTACGTGACCAGTTGCTGGGTCCATTCTAGTTTGCGTTGGCCCACCAACATCCCCACCACCTTGTGCAGTATTTAACTCTCTTTTGTGATTTTCAGCTATATGTCTCATTAACGTACCCGTATCCCCTTACTTGCGTCCACTTCTATGCTTATATATTTGTTGACAAATATTGCATTACTCCTCAATATCTGATATACGTTCAAAAAATTGTCATGCAACACTAGTTCTTTTACGAGGTCTTGGGGCACTGGGAGGACGGGGAGGGAGATTAACCGATTCAGATCTAACGTTAGCATCTCCTACTGAGGGTGTCTCATCAATATTTTCATTATCTTCGTCTAAATTAACCACATCTACTTCATTTTCTTCTTCTATACCGTAATTTTCTTGAGTTTCTACATAATTCATATCGTGAGCACCTACACCTATTTCTTCCTCAAAAGGTGTACCAAGCGGTACCGGAGGCGAAGGCACACGGGTATATCTACTACTTGAACTACCTCTACCGCTAGTAATTCGTTTTTTACTACCATTACCACTTCCGGGACAAAAAATTTTAACACCTTTAGTAGCGAGGTTTCTTAATTTATCCATAATGTAAATTAAATTAAACTAAAAATATTCAAAATGCACAACTATAATAAAATTAAATATTAAACAATTAATACAATAAATAAAAATTAAACGTAAGAGATGGAATGACAATACCAAATTTTGAAAGTATCCGAAGGTTGCAACTTTAGAAACTTTCGCTCTTACTTTGTAAACGAAAAATTAAAAAATTAAAGTAAACACTTTAAGAAATTAAATATATTGAATATTTGAGAATTGAGATTTGCGAGAGAATGAGATTTGAGAGAGTGAAAAATTGTGTGAAAAATGATTTGAAATTGTAGGGTATTTATAAATTTTTTTTTGGGATTAAAAAATATTTTTTAAAGTTAATTTTTTTTTTTTTTAATAAATGGGCCCAAACTAGCCGTTTGGACCCAAAAACGGCCATATAGCCGTTGGGCCCAAGGTTAGTTTGGCCCAAAATCCCAATTTTTTTAATTATTTTTTTTAAAAAAAGGTATCCAGGCCGGTTAACCGGCGGGTCTGGACCGGGCTTGATCCAGATCGGGTTAGCCAGGCCCATTTTAAAAAAATAACCGGCCCGAAACCTGAAACCCTAAAGTCCTAGGGCTTATCGGGCCGGATTAAACCGGGGCGGGGCGGGTCAGCGCACTTGACACCCTTAATTATATTTTATATTCATAGCATATAAATTTGGATTTGTTCCCGTATTACTAATAGCTAACTGTATGTTTTGTTCTTGAACTTGTATGGGTATTTTTGTTGCAGCTAATTGACAATCAAAGGATGAGTTAATCTTCTTCACTTTGACAGTAACAATGTCATATTGCTAGAAAGATATAACAATATTGTTGAGTTCCAAATAATATATATAACGGACAAAGTAAAGCAACTCGAGTTTTGCAGATATTTTGAAGAAGATGAAATAGTATTTAATGACAAGGATAAAGTAAACATAACATGATAAATTA
>NW_025877437.1:0-1897 GCF_002878395.1 Capsicum annuum
GAAATGCGGACTTGACATTAAATTGGTAAACTGGCCATTGCAACTGTGCAGTCACTGAACCAGCCTTAGCGTCTCAAATCGAGCTACCGGAGAAAATGTTTCTTCAAAATCAACACCATACTGTTGTGCATAGCCTTTTGCCACAAGACGAGCTTTGTGCTTTTGTAGGCTACCATCTGCAACAAATTTTTTCTTAAACACCCACTTCAAACCAATTGCATTTTTCCCTTTTAGTAACTCCATCATTTTCCATGTTCCATTCTTTTCAATGGACTGCATTTCATCCACCATTGCTTTCCTCTACTCTTCTTTTTCGGTAGCTTCTTCATAATTTAAGGGATCTGAAACAAAGAGAGCATATTGACAAGTTGCATAAAAGTTATTAGCATACTTGGGATTTGGCTTTTTTTTATCTTGTTGATCTTCTTAATGGAATTATCTCATCTGAAGACTCTTCATTGGTTGCTGAAATTAGTGAACTTGGTAACTCCATGGAAGAACCTGAAGGTGAACTTGCAGGGGTTGCCTCTTTTCCTTCATCTTTAGTGATTCCAAGAGGCATAGGAATCTCTTGTCGGACCAACGTTTTACTCCATTCCCAGCTTGCATTTTCATCAAATATTACATCCCTTCTGACTGAGATCTTGCCATTACGAGGGTTATATAATCTATATGCTTTAGATTGAGTACAATACCCAACAAAAATGCATTTTTCAGATTTTTCATCAAGCTTTTGACGAGCTTGTGAGTTTATCAAAGCATAAGCTACACTCCCAAAAACCCGTAAATGACTTACATTTGGTCTCCTGCAATGCCAATCTTCATAAGGAGTTTTATTCATAACTGCTTTCGTTGGTGAAGGATTCAGTAAGCAGATGCTGCCACAGCTTCTGCCCAGAACTGATTTGAGAGTTCCTTCGCTCGCAACATGCTTCTTGCCATCTCCATAATGGTCCGGCTCTTCCATTCAGCAACCCCATTCTGCTCTGGAGTGTAGGAGTTGTTAACTCCTTATGGATACCATTCTTTTCACAAAACGAATTAAATTCGATGGACACGAACTCTCCTCCTCTATCTGTGTGAATAACTTTGTTACTGCAGTTTCTTTGGTTTTCCACCAAGGCTTTAAATTTCAGAAACTTTTCAAATGTTTCTGACTTGTTCTCCAGAAAATATACCTAGCTCATGCGACTATAATCGTCAGTAAACAATAAAAAGTAACGACTCCCACCTAGGGACTTAGTCTGCATAGGACCACATAAGTTAGCATGTATTAATTCTAAACAATTAGAAGCTCTCCATGCTTTTCCAATGGGAAAAGTTTTCCTAGTTTGTTTCCCATAAATACACCCTTCACATAAATCAAGAAAACTAATTTTTGGTAGTCCTAGAACCATACCTTTATCACCTAGAAATTTCAGGCCTTTTATATTGAGATGACCGTACCTAAAATGCCATAACTTCGACTCATCCTTTGCACTTGTAGTGAGAGCAAAATTTTTCATATTGGAAACGTCCAGCAGAAACATATTATTTGGTGTCATGGTGATAGAACCTTTTTGCTCGACTTCTTGTTTTTAATGACACACACATCATCATCAAACCAAGAGAATATCCATCAGTCATCATCAGTTGTCCAACACTTATCAAATTGTATCCTAGATCAGGTACAAACTGAACATTATCCAACACTTTTACTTTGTCATGGCTAGTGTCGACAATCACCTTGCCTTTTCTTTCAACCTGCATCTCTTTTGTGTTTCCAAGTTGCACCTTCTTCCTTTGCTTCTCATCAAGCTCTTGGAACATAGATTTGGCACCTATCATATGATTTGAACAACCACTATCTACAAACCATAAATCACTTGGCTTATGGTCTGTATCAACGCAAGCAAAG
>NW_025877438.1:0-1118 GCF_002878395.1 Capsicum annuum
TACAGTTTTAGTATTTTCCTGTTCAAAGGAAACTAATAAAAGAACTAAGTTATAATTGTATTGTTTGAGGCCAGTTTATACTTAAATAATTTATGTGGTGCTTATTGTTTGAGGTCAGGTTACCCTCAAATAATTTATGTGGTGCTTATTACTTCCACTAGTATATGTATTAGGTAATTTTCTCCATCAAAATTTAAAAATATGTTTATTTATTTTATTCATCACACTTTTTGAAAATTAAATTGTATGAACTTTGATCAATTCTTTAAAATGTAGTCTCTCTATTCCTTTTTAGTTGCATTTTTTTTTATTTTTAGGGTCAAACAATTTAAATTTTAAATAACATGTTAAGATGTATTTCTTAATCACATTGAAATAAGAAAAATTGTAATTTATAATAATTTTCATATATTTTTTGAATATCTAAATTTTAATTTAAAAAATTAAATTAATATAATTTAATTTAACTTTGAAAATTAGTTATTAAAAAATAGATATCAATCATTTAGTCAACAAGTCTAGAAAAAAAATTATTCGTAGCCGTGCCAAGGCTAGTGTACGGGCGCCATCCGCATCGGCCGTGGGCGCTCGACGTAGATTCAACTCGGCCCTATGCATGCAGTGCATGGAGCTTACCTTGAGAGAAGCATCCAGAACTCGCCACATGAACAAAACCATTGCCACGTTTGAAATCAAGCGCCAACAGCCCTGTCGTGGACGACACCACCAATAGCCGACATGAGAGCACAATGAAGCCTAGTCGACATTGTTTCGTGGGCACCCGTGGCTCCCACGGACTAGCCAAATATGTTGTCATGTGCCCACATTGCACGCCGACATATCCAGTGAGCGCCTATGCCAACTAGCAACAGTCGCCTTGAAGTGTCTTCAATACCTCTAACCCCCTTATATATGATTAAAAAAAATCCTAGTCAAAGGAGTAAACATGAATTTGCCAGAGAATCATACTAGGTATGTACGGACCAAAACTGCACGTTTTGACATAAGACTGAGCCAATACACTCACAAAAGAGTAATGTAATTTGTAAATGATAATTTTCATTAAGAAAATATTATTTATGAAAATTCAAAAAATAAATTAAAATAAATAAAAAATA
>NW_025877439.1:0-1875 GCF_002878395.1 Capsicum annuum
GATAATAAACTTAAAAAAGTAAACCAAATTAACACATAATAGATTAACCCTTTTAGAAATAAATGAAGAAATTCAAAAGAAGTAAATTTCATTTGGTGAAACTTACGACATGAAGAAATTGAATGGAAGTTGCCTCTGTTTCCAATTACCCGAGTAGTTTAAAAAGTACGTGCACGCTTTGGATTGCAATGTCATGAATTGCAGGTTTGTTGTAGATATACATGTTGTAACTTCATGGCACAATTAGACAGGTAGATATGGAGGTTGAGAATTATATGGAAGATTAGTAGGTCTCAGGTTAGTAAGTAGTTGAATGTGGCTGCCCGGTAGATGGGAATGACGAGGCTAGACTCATGTCTTGTCATTATTTAGTAGTAGTATTTAGTAATCACGTAATTTCTTTTTCATCAATGTTTTTGCGCTAAATGCTGCATTTTGCACTGTAGCTTGAAATTTTATTTGCATTTCTTTTTCTTCCAGCAACCCTTTCCCGAACAGCTTCACTTTTTGTGCCGAGGATTTATCGAAATCAACCTATCTACTCAATAAAGATATGAATAAGATCTGCGTTCCAAAACCCCACTTGTAAAATTACACTACTATACTATTGTTATGTGTTGTCGCTTACATTTATGTTTCGCGTACATGTTAGGATGTACGGACTAAAGTTCCTGTTGTTATTAATGAGAGTGTAGGTATGAATATATGAATGAAAAAGCTAAGGTTTTCACTTCACCAGTTATCAATCCACATTCAACTTCCTGTCTATGCTTGAGAATGACTGGTAAAATGCCTTGAAGTGCTTGTATGCAATATCCACATCTTCCTTTCCACATCTCTCTCTCACGCTGCAATTCCAGAAAAGCTAAGTGAAATTAATGGAAAATTGATGACCAACTTAACAAAGCAGGTGACCAATTGAAACAGGAAGAAGATATAAATTAACAATACTAAAATATTATCGTCCCTCGAGCAACATGTAACCATTTCAACCTATCAAACTACCAGAGACAATTACAGCTGGAAACTTCATAAGTTATCATTTAGCTGTCTGCTGTCTGCCATTTATTTATACCATAGAAATTTTTGTCTGAAAGAGTACACAGAATAAACATTTTTATACAAGGTTGCCCAAGGTTTCTGGATGTTGGAACATTTTAATTTCAGCATTACTTAAACTCAAAAAAAGTAATGCGTGTTGAATAATGATTCAAAACAAACTAGGAACTAGTCTTTTGGATTCTGTTAAGTAGGTTCCTATATTTACTCAAGTTTATTTAGTGTAGCGGAAATAGAGTCTTAGTGGGTTATAGGACCTACATTTTAGGAGTAATTGTTTTATCTGTTAGCCTATATATTTGGGCATTTGTGTTTTGTTATAGTATAACGTTAAGTTAAAAGCAAATTAAAACAAAGCAGTTTTTTATTATTCTCTGTAGCTTATTGCTTCTCTGATTTTAAGAGTTTCTCCTCTGTTCTCTCTCCAACAAGATTTGGTATCAGAGCCATGGCAAGTAGCAGCAATTCCTCAGATGTGACACAACCACTCATTCCCATCTTCTCCGGAGATAGTTACGAATTCTGGAGTATTCGTATGAGAACTATACTCAAATCCCAAAATCTTTGGGACTTGATAGAAAATGGATTTGCAGATCCCGACGAAGGAGATAGACTGCGAAACAGCAAGCAAAAAGATGCTAAGGTATTGGTGTTTATCCAACAAGCTGTCCATGATAGTATTTTTTCACGGATTGCGGCAGCAACTACATCAAAACAAGCTTGGTCCATTCTACAGAAAGAGTTTCGAGGTGATTCAAAGATCATTGTTGTGAGACTGCAATCACTTCGGCGTGACTTTGAAACCTTGATGATGAA
>NW_025877440.1:0-1127 GCF_002878395.1 Capsicum annuum
ATAGACTATGCATACGGTATATGGAATATTAAGTATGCATTCTATTATATCAAGCATACAATGTACCAACTATGACCACAATTTGCATATTCAAATTTCATGCCACAAATCAGTTTGATAAAAACAATTCAGCTCAGAATCATAACAAGTTTCATAAAATAAAATAATAATTGTCATATCCTACCACCAGATCCTTCAAACTTCATATTTGTGAAATAAAAAAAAATTGTCATAGCCTAACAACTCATCATTTAACAACAAATTAAACGCCTTAGCATTTAAATGTCTCTTTCCCTAAGTTCCTCATCAACACAAGTGTTACTGTTGATTTCATAAACAATGTCCATGACCACATCTGTTTGGACAACTTCAACTTCTTTTTTCTCAATAATTGTAACTGCTTCTTCATTCCCACCTTATTCTCCTTCTTTTTTCAGCATGTGCATCAGCTGCTGCTTTTTCAGTTTTCTTTTCTTCCACACCTTCTTTTATTACATCACCTGCAGTAGCTGTTTCTTTCTCAGCTTCAACAGCTGTTTCTTCCTCAGCTTCTTTTTTTCGTTCACCTTCTGTTTCTTGCTCAACATCTTCTTTGTCAGCTTCTTCTTCAACAGTTTTTTATTTTTTCGCGCCTCCTTGTTCATCTACTGCCGCTTCTTCTTCTTCTTCTTCTGTTGTTGCTGCTACTTTTCCACCTTCTTCTTGGATCTTATCTTCTTCACCATCCTTCTTTTATTCTTCTTTTTTCTCTTCTGCCACAACAGCGACCAACTCATCTATTTTGCTCTTTTTTTCTCCTTCTTCATTCCTCTCCGATTCATGCACATGCACTATTTCATAATATTACAAAGTGTTACTGATATTTAAAGTTGAATATTCATTAACAACATCAATTAATGAATGAAGTTACCTCGCTCATGTTGTCACTCATCATTTTCCTTTTTCTTCATTCTTTTCTCTTTGATATAGGCAGCAATATCCAACACCGCTTCCTCGAGTGCAACCACACGCTTATGAAAATCTCGGGGGATGAGGTTCCCGCTGCATCTTTGGAGGTGCTCGGAGAATCATCATCACCAGCGCGTACTCCAATAGGGTTACTACCTAAATCCCCGTCATCATCACTG
>NW_025877441.1:0-1738 GCF_002878395.1 Capsicum annuum
AAAAGGCTCAAATATGCCACTAAACTATCAGAAATGGCTCATTTATGTCATCCATTAAAAGTTGGGTTCATTTATGTCATTCGTTAAAAGCTGGGCTCATTCATGCCATCGCCGTTATAAAACTGGTTCATCCATACCATTACTTTTTAACGGTGGTTTTCTAAAAACTGTTTTACCACGTGGCCTCTTATTAAAGGTCCACGTCATTTTTTTTTAATTTTTTTTTTAGTTTTGATCCATTAAAAAGAATCCACCCGCACCCAACCTATCACCTAACCCACTTTAATATTACTCTTACTTTTGACCCTAGATTTGAACATATATATAATCATTTAGTCTTCGAACATGAAATTTACATACTTGAATACTACGTTTAAAATAATATAGGTTAGAATAATTAATAATTTAAAATGGCAAATGAATAAATTATGATTAAAAAAATAATTTATTTTGACTCTCGAAATTCGAACATCATCACATAATTTAGGACGAAGAGAATATCACATACATGAAGGACCCCAACTTTTAATTAGGAAGAATACCTAAAAATTCCTTCTAAATTTGGATTATAAGTTGTATAATTGAATTATTGGTAGTCTTAATTATTTCGTGGATTTGGCTATTTGGTAGCCTTTATACTCTTTAACGTGGATGAGACGTAGAACATAATTTATTTTTAGGCGTGTTAGAGTTTAAAAAAATATAAAATAAATAAAAGACCATCATCCAGGTACGTAGGGTGTTTTCAGTCCACATATTTTTGAGTGTTGTTTGGTACCTACTCACGTGACACTATTTATGTGTATATTAATGGATCTTTAATGTGTATATTAAGGAATCCACCCACGGTGAAAATAGTTATGTTCTACGTCTCGTCCACGTTAAAGAGTATAAAGGCTACCAAATAATCAAATCCACGAAATAATTAAGACTATTAATAATTCAATTATACAACTTATAATTCAAATTTAGAAGGAATTTTTAGGTATTCTTCCTAATTAAAAGTTGGGGTCCTTCATGTATGTGGTATTCTCTTGTCCTACATTATGTGATGATGTTCGGATTTCGAAAGTCAAAATAAATTATTTTTTAATCACAAGTTATTCATTTGTCATTTTAAATTATTAATTATTCTAACCTATATTCTTTTAAACGTAGTATTCAAGTATGTAAATTTCAAGTTTGAAGACTAAATGATTATATATATGTTCAAATCTAGGGTCAAAATTAAGAGTAATATTAAAGTGGGTTAAGGTGATAGGTTGGGTGCGGGTGGATTCTTTTTAATGGATCAAAACTAAAATTAAAAAAAAATGACGTGGACCTATAATAAGAGGCCACGTGGTAAAGCAGCTTTTAGAAAACCACCGTTAAAAAGTAATGGCATGGATGAACCAGTTTTATAATGGCGATGATATGAATGAGCCCAACTTTTAACTGATGGCATAAATGAGTCATTTCTGATAGTTCAGTGGCATATTTGAGCCTTTTTCCATTTAAAAATAATTTAGCTCAAGTTTTATTGAAAAAATTTATGGTGCAAAATAAAAGCTATTTAATTCAATTTTGATTTAGTGTAGGTGTAAAAATCGTAATTCAACTTTTACCCAAGTGGCTTCCCACTTTTAAAATAAGTATGATAAAGATTCAAATAGATTTTTATATAAAATATTAGTTGATTCAAATCCTAAATCATATTGTTTGGACACTAAACTTTAGTACGAGTAAAAAATTAACG
>NW_025877442.1:0-1976 GCF_002878395.1 Capsicum annuum
AAGTAAAGGGATGAGGCAACCAGAAAAATATTAATGATTTCTAGAATTGAACAAACATAGACACCAATCCATATAACAAAAGAAAATAAAGGCTAACTTTTCAAGAAAGAGAATCTTTAAATTTCAATTAAGGCGACACTACGAAAATTCATACATATAAATTACAACCAACATCTTATTGAAAAACATGTAACGACCTATGATTTTTAATTCTAAGAAATCGTTGATTCTCTTTTGATATTATGAATAAAAGAGAGACATGAATCAAATCTTTACACTCACAAAGAGCACATATAACAATCCAAAGGGAGTAAGAAAATTAGAATAAAAGTTAGCATTTCCAAAAGTGAAATATCGTTTCACAATCATACTATGCATGACTCGAAAATATCTAAATAATTCTATTTAGCCACAAAAGTCCAAACTTTCTCATCATTTTGACAAATTTAAAAACATGAGAAAAAAAAAAGAAAAAAATTAAACATCGTGGATGAAAAATAAAGCTATCACTTCATCTCTTATACGAAGATTTTGGAGATCCCTTAAAATAATTAACAAGCAAATGACAAATTCTTGATTTAATCAATTACTCTTTTTATTAAGGCGAAACAAACACTAGTAACTATGTTTTCAACATAAAAAAAAAAAACTTTACATGCTAAAACAAATATATCGGTCAACAATAAATTTAAACAAGGCATAAGTTCGCCTTTGAGTAAAGATCAAAACTTTATACATGACAATCAAAGAATAAGTCAAAAGGAAAAACAATCAATATTAACCATTCTTTTCAATATAAAGAAAATAACTTTACATGCTAAAAACATATATATCTGCCAATAATGAATTTAAACAAGACATGGATATGTCTTTTCAAGTAAAGATCTAAACTTTATCCAAAATAATCAAAGAATAAGGTCAAAAGGCAAAACAATCAATATTAATTATTTTTTTCAACATAAAGAAAATAACTTGACATGCTAAAAATAAACATATTCAACCATAATGAGTTTAAACAAGACATGATTATCTTTTTCAAACAAAGATCTAAACTTTATCCAAAATAATCAAAGAATAAGGTGAAAAGGCGAAACATTTAAAATTAACTATTCTTTTCAACATAAAGAAAATAACTTTACATGCTAAAAATAAATATATCCAACAACAATGAGTTTAAACAAAGCATAAATACATATTTTAAGCAAAGATTGAAACTTTATCCAAAATAATTAACGAATAAAGTACAAAAAAGACACATACAACTATTGTTAGCTCATTTTTATATCATGACCATGAAAATAATTAGAATATCGATACCACAACGTCCTAGGGCCTTTAAGGCCATCTACAGCATACAATCCCAGCCAACAAAATTATATCTACGAACTATGAAGAAGAAAAAAGATGAAGAAGAAAACGATAATAAAAACTAAAAAGAAAAAAAGATGTGTTTACCTTTTTGGGGCTGCAAAACGAGACTACGAGCTTCGTCGGAATCAACCACCACCAAAAAAATGTTCCCGACAACTTGAAATTTTTTATTAGCCGACCAACTCTATGAAACAAAAATTTTTACTAACTAAAATAACTATTTTGCTCAAAAAGAATTTTTTCACCTTTCTAGCCTTTTTTTTTCTTCCCCTTTTTTCCCCTTTTTATCAAAGTAGTGGTTATATTTATAGGAGAGAAATGAGATTTTGTTTTCTCTCTTCCACCAATGTGGGAGAAAAGTATTTATAGGAAAGAATGATGATTTATTTCTTGTCCTCCACCAATGTGGGAGTAAAAAACAAATAGGATGTTTCTAGAATTTTAAAATTGAAGATAAGGTGAGGTGGAAGATAATGTGGGGGAAAATTGTATAATGTAGTACAATTTTTGAATTTCAAAATTGGGAAAAGACAAAGTTGGTGGAAAATAGTACAATGTAGTACAATTTGAAATTATTTTTTTGTGGAATTAGGTAGAAGTTATGA
>NW_025877443.1:0-1454 GCF_002878395.1 Capsicum annuum
GTCCCACCCCATCTCCAGTGTTGTTTGGGCCTCATGCCATCATTTCTTTCTTTCTAATCCTATTCAAAAGCCAAGTTACAACCAAAGAAAGACCTTCAGATCAATCTTTGAGGATGTTAAGGCTAAGCATGCAAGGGATATGATGATGCATTTGGGGTACTACTTGTCTTTCTCAGCATAAGAAATCAGGAGAGAAATAAAAATGAGAGAGTCTTATTGGTGAAAACCCTCACGGGCACTGTAAGATGATGGTAAGTTGAGAGAAATAAAAATAAGAGAGTCTTATTGGTGAAAACCCTCACAGGCACCGTAAGACAATGGTAAGCTGAGAGAGATAACAATGAGAGTCTTATCGGTGAAAACCCTCACAGGCACTGTAAGATGATGAGGAGTTGAGAGAAATAAAAATAAGAGAGTTTCATTGGTGAAAAACCCTCGTGGACACCATAAGGAAATGGTGAGCTAAAAAATGAGAGAGGCTTGTTGGCAAAAATCCTTCAAGGCGCCACTAGCCGAATGAGGTCTTAAATGCAATTGGACCAAGAAAGCAACTCACTTTCGGGTCATTAACTCAACAACAATTTGTGAGAGTTTGGATGGAAAGATCAGGCGGCTTAATCCAAAATGCATGGCATAATCATTAGAGTTGATTGTCATTTAAGATAAAATTTTCATTTCTTTGTTTCAAATGGGAACATTCATTGTCTTTTCTTTCTTCTCTTTATCTTTATTTTTATTTTCTTGAGTCAGTTATCCAAATAAAACAAAAGTTGTTGTCATTTTTCTCTTATTTTTGAGTCAAGTTCATGTCAAAACAAGTGAGAAAAGATTTCAAAACTGGCTACCAACTTTTTCAATTGCACAAAGCAAAACAAAAAGGCCAGCGCATGAAAGAGATATGATTGTGAGCCAAAAAAAAGGGGTGTGCAAAAAGTTTTGTCAATAGACAAGTCTGGGAACTCATGAAAATACCAAGGTTTAAAGGGTTTATACATGAAGCATGGCAAAGCAGAGATGCTGTGTTTATTTCAGAGTCACTCTTAATAATCTGAGTTTGGGTCAATGAAACGACAGAGTAGGGGCAAGTGCCAACAATCTGAAATAAATGAAGAGAATGAACACTGGAGCAGGTGTCGGGACAGCCAAGTGCCGCAAGACATCACTAAGTTTTTAACTGACAAATTTTCTTTGATAAAACAAGGCAAATTCGTTTCACTTAATTCAGCTACCATTGGAAATGCACATCCGTGGGATTTTACTTATGTTCAGGACCCTCCTAGAAAATGGGAATTTACTTTCAGTTCAGGACCCTCCTAGAAAATGGGAATTTACTTTCAGTTCAGGACCCTCCTAGAAAATGGGAATTTACTTTCAGTTCAGGACCCTCCTGAAAAATGGAATTTTACTTTATGTTCAGGACCCTCCTGAAAAATGAGATTTTACTTTCTGTTCAG
>NW_025877444.1:0-2437 GCF_002878395.1 Capsicum annuum
CCACCCACGTGACCCTCACAATAAAAAAAACACACTCATACTCTCACAAGGAGAAGGAGGACTCATCTTCCTCATTCTACACACATACATACAAAAATTCACGATAGAATTTTCTCCTTTCTCCATCAACCAAGAGTCATTTCCTCCATTATCATCCACATTCCAGCAATTTCTTTCCTTATTTTAATCAATTGACACAACAAACAACACTATTCTGCCCCCTTAAACACACACCTATTTTTATAATTTTAAATTATTAATAAAAATACCCATTTATACCAACACCCATCAATTCTCACATTCTCCAGATCTGGATATTGATGGCTAGTTTTCGTCATTTCTAGCAGTGACGATAAAGTTGTTGGTTATTTCCGTTTAAGCTTCGTCGAAGTTTGTTTGTACAGTTTCATCGTCGTTGAGCTTCGGTGGTGTTGTGAGATGGCTGTTGCAGTGTTTTAGTGGTGGAGTTCATTGGATTTGAAATCACGGTGGTGATGATGTGGGTTGTAGTTTGGGTGGTTGATGGTCGGAGTTTGCCATTAAGAATGATGTTTAAAATTCGGACTTGAATTTGATCATCTGAGGGACAGACTTGAAGATCGGAGTGAGGAAAACTTAGAGAGAATTGAGGAAGATTTGCGCGAGAGAGGAAAGAAAGAGGCGGGGAACTACTGTTCCAGCGAAAATCTCACCGGAAAATGCCTTCTTCGGCAGGAAAACACTCAAAATCGATCCTTTCGGTGAAGCTGACAGTCCCATCCCATCCCCAAAACACTGAAACAGCAACAAAAATAGCTAATTAATTGAGCCCCTCCCCTGTTTTCTTCTATTTTCGGACCAAAATCCCATCTCTTCTTCTTGATCTTCGCCGATTGAATTGTGGTTTATCGACGTACAAAGTTGCGAGATTTGGGGTCGAGTTTGGTGTTGTTGAGGTTTTGCTCGTTGGTCGAGGTTTAATTCACGGATTCGGAATGCAAATCTATTCTTTTCATCCAAATAATATTTGAATCAAAAAAGTTTTTGAGTTTCGATCAGGAATATTGGAATTTCTGGTTTTATCTACTTTTGTATCTCGTCACCGGGATTGGGCTTTGGTACTTCATCGGGTGTCGTTCCTGTTTTGGGGATTTGTTTTCCGTTCGTCTTAATCACTTTTGTGGTGCAAATTCTTTAATATCGGAGTTGGGATTCGTCACTATTGAGGTTCTGTTCCATGTTCTGAAGCCCGGGCCTTCTTAAATGTTATTATCAACGAAATCGACTATCGAAAGGTCCAATTCTACTCTTTTCCTCTTCTATTTTATTGTTTACTATGCTTTGGTGTTTGGATTAAGCTTCGGGTGTTGTTTGATACTTGTTGGTGATGAATGCATGTTGTCTGGATTGGTGATAGGCTGTTATTTTGATATTGACTAGTTGTTTAATTTCGTTGAAAAGTGATTGTGGGTCGTTGAAATAGAAATGGTGAATTGTGAAAATTTAGTATTAAAATGAAAGTTGGGGCGGAATTGAGAATTTGATAAAATGGTGAATTTGGATTGATTAAAGACTTTTGGTTTAATTTGATTTAAATATAAATATGGTTGAAATGCAGTAGTATCATAATAAGACCGGCAAAAGCGTAGGCAAACGTAGGCCGGGTAGGCAAATTTAGGAATAACAATTTGTTGGAGTGTTTGAATATGTGTATGAATGGTACTTTCTACCTTATTGCACGAAAAGTTTAAATTGTACTCATTTGGCTGGGGAATGCCCCAAAGGATCTGTATATATTTATTCACCGGGGAATGCCCCGAAGTACCTTGTACTTGGAAGATGTTCGTGGTGAAGGCCCGAGGCGTCGGGTGAAGCAGTAGAGCGTAGTATAGGATTAGTCTAGGGTAGAATAGATTTATATTTCCGCATTATTTATTTTTGGACTGTATAATTGGACTGGACTTTACATTTTTTGGCTTGTTTTGTTTTGTTTATTGTTTGATTATTTTGCGTGCTTTTTGTATGGTTTATACATTTCGTAATGCCAAAATAGTTGATACACTCTACCAAGCGACCGTGGGTGAACCACGGGATCGAGGGGTGCCTAACACCTTCCCCTCGGTCAACAGAATTCTTTAGCCGGAGTCTCTGTTCGCAAACCAGTTTAAAGAGTCAAATGGTTTTTGAAAAGGATTTTTTCAATGGTAACTTGGCACACTAGATTATATCAAGTGGCGACTCTGAGTAAAAAATATAAATAATCCTTTTTCGAAACAAATTTTCATTTCTTGTCACTTCAATAATAAAACTCTTTCGAACTAAAAAATATAAATCTTTTGAAGTACGTAAAAAGGGGTGTGACAGTAGTTGAGCCATTAAAGAGAGTAGTTGTACTTCGCTATCTATAGTAACTTTAAGGCACATGAAAGGTTCAATTCAAGATCATCCACTTGAGTTG
>NW_025877445.1:0-1087 GCF_002878395.1 Capsicum annuum
ATATTGTTTTTCTAATAATTCTTCTATGTGCATTTTAAATTCTTTTAAATCGTCAAAATTATATGTTAATACTTTTTGAGTTATTATGCTATTTTTATCTATTAATTCAATTTTTTATAGTGGTTTTATGTTTTTTCCATCCTTTTAATGGATCTTCACTATATAATTGTTCTAATTTTTTCTTAATTATTTCTATCTTACTTATGGAAAATATAGTTATTTCCTTTTTATTTATTGAAAATACGACCAATTCTATTGTATCTTCAGTATTTTTTATATTTTCTAATTTTTGTGCAATTTTTTCACTTCCTTCTATCCAATCAGTTTTCTTTCTTATTTTATTAGTAACTTTTTTTGCTCTTACTTTCTGTTTACATGGTATTGTAAACCACCAATCCGTTCTAGTTATTATATGTGGGTATAGTTTATCTAAAAACGGCATTCCTAAAAGTATATCTTTTGATGTTAGCTCATAATTATAGATTTCTTCTATTGTTAATATTTTATCCCATACTTGTGTTTTTATATTCTTAGCTTTATAAGTAGTTAAGCTTCTTTCGTTATTAAATCCTTTAACTATTATTGGTGTCTTTAATTTACCCCATTTACTTTTTGGTAAATAATTATATCTACATAAATTAGCTTCTGCTCCTGTATCTATCATAGATGTATAATATCTACTGTAATACCCTTCTACTATTATCTTCATTAATACATATATTTTCATATCATGTTAAAGCTCTTCTTAAGAATATTTTCTCTCTGTTATATGTTATAGATAATTGTGTATGCTCTATATTAAGTGGTTTTACTTGTTCTAGCCGTTTTATTCCTAATATTATGTCTGCTTTTTGCATTTCTTCCTTTATTTCAAATTCTATTTTTATTTTTCTAACTCCTATTGTTATTTCTTTTTCTGCTATATTTTTAGTGTTTATTAAGTTTCTTGGTAGATCTGGGCATATATTATTATCAGATTTTATTTTCTCATTTTTTATTAGATGTCTTGCTATATAATTTTCTTCTTGTCCTATATTTAAGAGTATTAAATATTCTTTTTTATTTATTGTTCTTGTTATGTAATATT
>NW_025877446.1:0-3275 GCF_002878395.1 Capsicum annuum
TAGTGTGTTATAAGTCCTTCAAATTTAAGTTATGCCCTCGTTCTTATGAGTTATTTAATTAAGACAGAGTAAGGTGTATTCTTAGATCGTTGAATTTTTTTGTCAAGTTTCTATCTCTTGCATTATGTAATCTTTTTATCATTATGTTTGTAAAAAACCAAAGTCTAGTGAAGTCGTGTTAGGCCTATTTCGATTCACTAGCAACTTGTTATTTATCTTGTTGTTCTGGTGTTAGTTAAAAGTGTGGGTTTCTGTGTAGTGACAGAAGTAGTAACATTTAGTTAAAAGTCTTGTGTTAGTTGAACTTGTTGGTTTAGAAGTGTAGTGGCAAGAATGGTGGTAAGGGCGATTTATTAAATATGTATAGCTAAATTTTTTCTTGTGGTTGAATTAGTAATGAAGTGATATACCCTTGTTTGTTATTTTAGTGAAGTTAGAGAAGGAGGATATGTTAACAGATTATGAGTAAGATAGGCCATATGATTATGATCGATTGTCACTGTGTACTAGTTTTTCTTAATGTTGTGTTTTATAGTTTTGAAGTGAGAATTGTGTGTTAGATTAGGTTGTAAATCATTAGCACTAGACATTAAGTTTGAATAGTTAAGGGTTTGGTTGTTGATTCTAGCTATATGGAGGTGATCTAGTAGGCCTGAATAGTGTATGCAAGAGTGTAAGATCATGTGTTCCTAATTAACTATGATGTAGAGGTGTGCCCAAGGTGCTATAGGGCTGCATTATTTTTTGAGGATTATTACATATTGTGTGGTTAGTATTAACGTTGATTTGATAGGTGGAGAAAGGCTAGTTAGATAATATATGATGTTCTTGATAGCTTAGTTAAGGAGTTATGATTGAAGATGTTGAACCTTTTCAGTATAATTATTATTGTCATGGTTTGAAAAAAAATATAAGAATAGAGGTGAGATCTTGGTAGGTTATGATTATGTGATTAGAGATTTAGGTATGGTTGGAAATGAGAGTGTAAGTCTTTGATGATGATTATTGAAGCTAGAAAGTTAAGGATGACATATGGATGGGTTGTTCAAGAATGAAGTTTGTAAGTTCGAAATTAGTTTATTCTTGTGAGTTTAGCATTTATGTGTAGATAATAAAATGATGAAATTATGGCTTAATCTTGAGGATATGGAGTAGACCATCATACTTAGAATACCAGTTTTGACCTAAGGGGGAGATGGTTAGTGAAGAACCAAACCGAGTTTTGACAATTAGATTGTGATACATGTCAATAATGAGTTATGATGAGATAGTGATCCCTTCTTACTCTACAGTATTCCTTGGATTTTAGTCATTACAACACCAAATCCATCACTTGCTTGACAAATCCATGCCACAGGCCTATGCTTATACCTATCATGTGTGCTCAAGCCTATTCTCAGCTTCTACCAAGCATGTAACAGCTTCACTCTATGATTCGAGTTATCTCTTATGAATCTATGAACTCCAATCTTATGTTGAATATCTCATGATAAGTACAAACTCATGTTTCAGAGTATGACCAGTTTTTAAACTCATGATACTAGTGAAGTTTGCATTATATCATGCATGTCCTTAGCTTAGATTTCTTTAATGAATCCATGCTTTTGATATTTTATTCCTCAAGACAAAGATAAGTGTTAATGTTATGTATTGTAGTTTTTGTGCTTCTGGTTCATATGTGTTAGCCCTTCGGTGACCTCTTCCTATGTTAAGATAGTGGTGATAATAGTAGATAAGCAATGGTTTATATGTGAGAGAGTTGATGACCCTCATTAAGAAAGATTATTTATGCTTTTCTATCTAAGACTAAAGTGTGAAGTAAGATTGAGGCCAAGTCTTTGATACATGTCATGGTTAGTTAGAAATTGTGTGTATGTTTTTAAGAATAGTGCAAGAAAATTGTTGTTGATAAAGGTTTAGAGAATATGCAAAGTATGCCTTTAGGGGTATTTGCCTTAAATTTATATGTGATTTTTAATGATAGGCTTGAATGTCATGTTGGGTGTAAGATGATGAATGCAATATGCACTAGTGAATCCATATCAAGAGTTTTAAATTATTCATTAAAGTGGGAAGGCATGTTATGCTTAGGGTGTGAGCTCTAAGAAGATATAAAATATTGAACCTTGTGGTTTAGACTAGTATTGTGGTTTTGAATATTGTATCTTGTGATTTAGTGTTAGGCTTGATCATGGTGAGAGAACTTATTGTAGATTAGACCTTAGTAGAAAAATTTCGCAGTGCTAATATGAGAATTATAAGTTGAATCAAATGAGTATGGTATTTAAGGGAATAGTATAGTTGAGAGAGCATTTGAGAAGTGATGCTAAGCTTGAAAGTAAGAAGTTGCGTTGCCCACGACCTAGCAATTCTATCCTAGTTTATGAGTTATATAATTATATTCCATGCTATAGAGTTGTATCGATGTTGTAATTCCTTAGTCAAATGTCTTTTTCATAGCATGCCCAAAATTCTTTGCTCCCTAATGTCAATAGAAATTCATAGAAAAGTGCCGAAGAAATACTCCATTTGAGTATGGGTAGTCAGTATGATCCAGTCCATATAGCCTGTAATCTAGTTTAGCAAGCAAGGAGATAAGCTCCTATAGATTCTTAATTTTCTAGCTAGTCTTACTATCCGCAGTCTTATACATATGTACATTCCAAGAGGCAATGTGTTTGTGTCTAATTAAATTATGAATTCATCTCAGTTCATGCATCATCTTCACTTTCAAATATTAAGTCATGATTCAGTTCGTAAGTATCCTGTGTAGTATCATGGTCTCTTCCTAGTATGTTTATCAAATTATTATCATTCAGGGACGAACGATCCTAAGAGGGGGATGTTGTAATACCCCAAGTTTTCATGTCATAAACCTCTCATCCTTTCTCATGAGATTAGATCCAGTGCAAAGTAATGGTTACTCATAAGTTGACACTCTCGTTTCTATCTTAGCCATATAGTTATTTTTCTTGAGGACTCATGCACTTGCAGGCCAGTTCAGTAGCTCATTATTCTTGAGATCCAGTGATTCAGTTCTATCAGTTACACATGATAGCTTGAAGACTAATATTCCTATGTGTTTCAGGTTAATTATCCACATTCGAGGACGAATGTATTCCCAAGGGGGAGATAATGTAATACCCCGTATTTTCATGCTAGAATTCTAACCGTCATTCCTGTGTGTCTAAGCTCTAATCCAAGTGATTCTCAAATGAATACAAGTTTCATGATCATTATTCTAGTCTATGGAGTAGTTTAGAGGTGGAAAATGT
>NW_025877447.1:0-1326 GCF_002878395.1 Capsicum annuum
TACCTCAAGATCATGAGTAGGATAATTCTTCTCATGTGGCTTTAACTGTCTGGAGGCGTAGGCTATGACCTTACCATGCTGCATAAGGACACAACCTAAACCCACTCTGGATGCATCACAATAGACTACAAAACCGTCTGAACCATCTGGAATAGCTAGAACTGGAGCGGAGGTGAGTCGAGTCTTCAACTCTTAAAAGCACTTCTCGTACGAATCTGACCACTAAAACTTAATCTTCTTCTGAGTCAATCTGGACATAGGATATGCAATAGAAGAAAATCCCTCGATAAACCGTCTGTAATAGCCATCCAAACCTAAGAAACTCCTAATATCTGATGGAGATACGGGTCTGGGCTAGTTTCTTACTGCCTCAGTTCTCTAAGGATCTACTCTAATGCCATCACCAAAAATAATATGGCCAAGGAATGCTACTGATCTTTGCCAAAATTCGCACTTGCTGAACTTAGCGAATAATTGATGATCCCTGAGAGTTTGAAGAACAATTCTAAGGTGGTCTGCATGATCACACTCGGTGCGAGAATAGACTAGAATATCATCTATGAAGACTATGAAAAACATGTCCAAGTACTGCTTGAACACATGGTTTATCAAATCCATAAAAGCTGCAGGGGCATTGGTAAGACCAAATGACATGACTAAAAATTCAAAGTGACCATACAGAGTACGGAAAGCTGTCTTTGGAATGTCATATTCTCTAACTCTGAGCTGATGATAGCCTGATCTGAGGTCTATCTTAGAGAAGTAACTGGCACCCTGAAGTTGGTCGAATAGATCATCAATCCTAGGAAGAGGATATCTATTCTTGACCGTGACCTTGTTGAGTTGACGGTATCAATACACATCCTGAGAGAATCATCTTTCTTTGCACGAATAATACTAGCGTACCCCATGGGGAAATGCTGGGTCTGATGAATCCCTTATATAAGAGATCCTTCAACTGATCTTTCAGTTCCTTGAGTTCTGCTGGTGCCATTCTGTATGGCGAAATAGAAATAGGTTGAGTATCCGAAAGAAGGTCTATGCCGAAATCTATTTTCCTTGTGGGAGGAATGCCTGGAAGATCTTCGAGAAAGATATTTGAGTATTTATTAACAACAGGGACTGTTTTGAGGTTGGAATATTCAGAACTGGAATCTTTAACATGCACGAGATGATACACACACCCCTTAGAAATCATTTTCCTTGCCCGAAGGTAGGAAACAAGTTGACCACTGAACGCTGAAATGCTACCCTTTCACTCTAAGATGGGCTCATTCGAGAACTGAAACTGAACTATCCTATTTCTGTAGTCGACTGTGGCATAGC
>NW_025877448.1:0-2126 GCF_002878395.1 Capsicum annuum
TGTGAGGATATGGTGGTATTTAATGTATAAATATGTGAAATTCGTGATTGCATATTTGTAATCTTGATGAATCCACCTATGCCTAAGATGTGCATGTAAGGTGTTTGTGAAAATACCTAAGGGAATAGAAATCATGCTTTTATGACATAATAAGTCCTAAATGACTATTCCATGTTCTAAGTTTATGTTCAACGTGATCCCAATGCTATTGTCTTGAATTGAAGATGTTGTATGAGATGCTCATGATATTGTTGTGATATGGACTGACCATGTTATTGAAGTCATGCAAGTATATACATGTTGTATACATTCCCAATCATGTGATAGTTCGTTGAGAATCATTCTTATTATGAAATCCTTACTTATGATATTGTGAATTATGGACTCTACTCTTATGATTAAGTCAGTCATGTGTGTCAGTTTCCTTCCATCGAGTCCTAGGGGTACTTGTACCCGAAAACTATAGCTGTGTGCCTAGAGCTTGTGTCATGTTTCAAGACATCCTCAGTCAAGCTATGCTCCATAGATTTCAATTAGTTACGTGACTCAGAAAAACTCAGAAATCTCAGTAGTTCAGTAGTTTCAGTACTCTCAGTCAGACCTCAGATCTAAAGTAGCTTTTTCGTCAGTCAACGAAACTTAGTGAATTCAGCTTAGTTCATCTAAGAAAATATTATCAGCTCGGTTAATTAGTTTATAAATCAGTTCAGTTAGTCAGTTCAGCGCAGTTAATCTTTTTAGAGTCTTTCAGTTGGGAGTAGGGACTAAAACCGAGCGAGTGCAGGGATGGCAGTTTTTCCCGTTATAAAGGCAGAGCCATTAGCAGCAATCCCTATACTGCAGAACTGCGTAGCTAGCGCAGGACAGGAGTCACCCGTCAGATTAAGGCTATACTTGACTATTATATTGCCTTAGGCTTGATTTCCTTTTCAGGGTCACCCGACAGAGAGGCTTGACTATAGTAGAGGTCTCTACCCGTGGCACGGTATTGACACCCTTCCAATCAGGGCAAAGATTGGACCCCACCAGTACAGTATTCAGGCATGTCGGTTAGGTTACTACCTCTCACAGTCACAGTTACAATTACAGTTTCAGTATCAGTCTTCAGAGTAGAAATCAGGAATCAGGACTATCAGATACAGTCATCCATGTTATCAGTCATTCAGTATCTCAGTATCACGAAACTCATGTTGTCAGAGTTCAAACTCAAGTAGTCAGTATCTCTATGAGTTCAGTTGCAGTTACGTATGTATGTATTCTCACGTTCATATTAGTCAGCATGTTCATGCATATAAACCCCATGCATTTAGCCTACCCCCACGTATACTCAATACTTTAGTTGTACTGACGCATTTGCGCTATGGTGCTTTCTTTTTATGTTTGCACCATAGGTTCTAAGGTGCAGATTCCAGATCAGCAGTAGCAGTTCAGTAAGCAGTGAGTCCTCATCTTTTGAGGATATGATCGTTACATTTATGATTCCAGTATTTCAGTTTATTTTCAGTTTAGGGAGTTAGTTGGAGACATGTTCCTTCAACTCCTTATTCTGACAGTTTAGAGGCTTTCAGATGATTATAGAGTTTTCAAATTTAGACTTTAGTATTTTCAGTTTTGTTTTGGTACTGTGATACCACCTTATTTAGATATTTTATTATTCAAGATTGAACCTTACGCCCTCTTTGTTCATGTTCTTGTATTTTATATGTATATTATGCAATTACACGTACAGATATCAGTGATGGGTTAGCTTGTGATCCTTCGGGTTATGAGCACCGTGTAGCATTCCGGTTTAGAAAATTGGGGCATTACAAACTTGGTATCAGAGCCTAAGGTTCAATAGAGTCCTAGGAAGTCTGAAAGCCGCATCTAGTAGTGTCTTGTACATAGGTGTGATGCTCGCCACATTTATGTACAGGAGGCTATAAGATGTTTTAGGAACAGTTTCCCTTCTTTTAGTACTCATATCGTACCAGTGAGCAAAAGCTCAAGTTGAACTCTCAGTTTAATTCTTGTTCTTCTTCTGTTTGCACAACATGCCTCCTAAGAAGATAACAGGGAATCAGTCAGCCCCGCAACCCGCAGATCCTTAGAATGTGTCACATACAGAATTTCGGATAGCTTTTCAG
>NW_025877449.1:0-1519 GCF_002878395.1 Capsicum annuum
TTAAGTCAACAAACAAGTCAAAAATAAAGACGTAAAACACGAACTACGTAAAAGTAATAAATTACATATGCTAGACAACATAAAAAGCCCTTGAACTAATATTATTAATGCTTCGATTCACAATAAAACTTATAAAATTAATAGCTCAGGATCAAAACAAAAACCTATGGGATGAACTAATGAAAGTATGAATAGGAATACCGGCACCGTAAACTCAAACCAAAGACCAAGATCAAACTCCAACCCTCGAACTTTTGGAGAGAAACACTCTATTTTTTTTATTAGTGTTCTTCTTGTTTTTGTGTTTTTTTTTCTTTTTCTGTTTCTTTCCCTTTTTTTTTCTTGTTTTCTCTAAAATTTCTTTCTTTTTTTTTCTCTCTCCTTCCTTGTAGTGTTAACCCTAATTGTCTTTGTAATTTTATCCTCTCTTGTGTGTGGAAAGGAGGTTTCATATTAGTGCATGTGTGTATCGTGTGTGGTGTGTTTGTGTGAGTTGTGAAAGTGAGACAATTATGGGATGTGGGGAAAGAATGGAACGTGGGGAAGGTTAGGGGAGTAGTGTTTAGGGAGTGCTTTTGAGGGAGTGGGTATATGGGGGAGTAGTTTAGGGTTTCTTTTTTATTATTATTATTATTATTATTTTAAAATTAATAAAAATAAAAAAGAAAATAAAACTTATCTAAAACCAATAAAATACAAGTTAAATAATTAATCTTAAACATGATTACGGATTATTAATATCACTAGATTATTTATTAAAAGTTAAAAGAAGAAGAAAAAAATATAGTTTAGCAAATTTTCTTTTTCCTAAAAACAAATAAATAAACAATAAAAAACTTATTTAAAAATGTGACTCTATTTTTGTAGTTGTCAAAATTTTTAAAAAAAATTAGTAAAAATAAGATAAACTTAAAATATCTAATTTAGACCCTAAAAAACAAGTCGAACACCAAAAAGATGAAAAAAATAACTTAGGCTTGGTAAAAAATTAGGTGTTTACAGAATACCCCTCTTTCCTTGGAGATATGAAGAATTTTCAAGAGAAGAAGTAAACATGACTAATTTTTTGGCCCAAGCATTTATTCAAAAGTAATACATAAGTAAGAAAGAAATGTGACCGAGCCCTGGCTTTGGGTATCCTACATATCTCGAGTTATAAGAGAATCAAGTCACATGTAGTTCAAGTGGGTGTAGGAATGAATGGGTGAGTTAGAGAGTCGAGTTGAGGTTCCATCAAGTTTCTGGTCCATGGCTCCTTTTATTACATCAGAAAAGAACAATGAAAACTTGAAATGAAAGATACAAGATCCTATCTATTATATTTGTCTTGATTCTCTTGCTTCAGATCTTCCTCTTAGATCTTTATTTATCGCCTCACCTTTTTCTGGTGGGTACCTTTATCTCAAAATTTGATCTTGAAATTAGGATTTGAGACTTGAACTTGCAACTTGGATCAAGTCATTGACACTCTTCCAAAGGACAGTTCATAGAATAACTTTGAATGTTTGTTCTCCTAATC
>NW_025877450.1:0-2947 GCF_002878395.1 Capsicum annuum
TCTTTAGGGAAAGGGAATAATGTCCCACGCAGGGGATACTACTTACTGAATGCTTCTTCTATCGGCCTTCGCGCTCTTAGCTTCGTCCATTTCTTATATTGGTGACGTCCATTAACGTTCAAACTGTGCCTTAGATGCAACCTCCCAAATCGATCAATTTCTTACTTAACTTGCTTCAGTCCTTCTTACGAAAGTAAGCAAATCAAGCTTTTTTCCGACCCCCAAAGGATAATGGATTGAATTAGACAGGCATACATTTTCTTCAACACATAAATATGGTTCATCTATAATTGACTCGGGGTCAATAGATGTAGGGCAGGTTTTATAATGGGCCCAATACCCCGCTCAGGTATTGGGTCGTCCTAGGCTTATGCCTAAAATAGGGTTTTGGTTTCGTTCTATCCTAGGTGTCTAGAGTGGATTTGAGCAATGGTTCTCAAGCGGACAACTTGATTTTGAAAATACGAATAGCCATCAGACGACTCACATGCTAATAAGCCATTCGTATTTCCAACACATTATCGAAATTGAACAATAGGAGCCGGGACATCCACAAAACCCCAAAACAGTTTAAATAATGCAGGAATACGCCATGAGATACGATAGTTAAACTTTACAGAATCAAGAACATATAAACGCATAAACAGTTAATAAAAAGATGAAAATCAAACATTTGATTAGAACCTAGTTAAAAATCCCCAGCAGAGTCGCCATTTCTGTTTTGCATAGAAATTTTGACTTTTGAAAAAGAGTCGCCACTTAATTTTGAAAAGGAATTAAGAAACCTTTATAAAATACTTAGACGATTCAAAATAGAAAAATCGTTTAAGTCAGAGATTCTGAATAAGCGGCTCCTATTAACGTTTTAAGAAGGTGTTAGGAACCTAAAATGCCCGCTAACTTGTGGTTATCCTAACTGTTTAAAAATCGTCTTTGACTAACTTTGAATAAGAAAAAGTTGATTTTTTTTTGAAAAGAAAGAGATTTTTGAAATATTTTGATGTTTATGCCAAACTAGTTTTTTAGCGACTTAACTAAGGATTTAACTAGGTTCACAAAGCACATAAGGAAAAAAAATATAAACAACAGGGGGAAGGGGAGAAAGTACAGGATTTAGGCCCTTTGGCCCAAATCAATGAGACCTGTCCTAGTCTAATTGGGCTTTCAACCCATTTCACCTGTCCTAATCTAATTTTTGAGTCTTTGGATCAAATCTTGCTCCACATGTATTAGTTTTACAAGTTTGACTTTGAGGCCCAAATAAATAAAATAAAGAAATAAGACAACAAAGAAATGAATACATAAAGACAACGATAAATAAATAAGCAAATAAATAAGACTTTTAAGTCTCTTATCCACTTCGAATACGAAATTTTAATCCGTGGTTCTTCCGTGAACTCCTTGCATCCGTGCACTATGAGATTGTCTACTTAGGGCCTTCTTTCGGGCTTGACTCAATGAGATAGGCCTCAATGACCCATTATGAAATACAAGGGGAAAGAGCTCGTTTGGACTCCCACGCGGGTTCATGCATAGAAATAGTTAAAAAAAAAATTAATAATCATTCATAATTTATAGCCAACATACAGAATGTAAAATGATTAACAAATTTGTAATGAAACATGTACTAACTAAATAAATTTTTAAATTAAAAGGAAGTGAATTAATATTAATCCAAAGTTGATAATTCAACTTAATTATTAAACATTTAAAACAATTAACAATAAAACATAAGTGATTTAAAATTGATAAGCAGGTTTATCAATCAGTAGGTTTATTACTGTAATCATACATCACGACAAGAATCATACATTATAACAAGTCACCAATGGCAATTACCAGAAAAAAACTCGTGTATAAGCTCAAGGCAGTTGCATGGATTCAAGCGAAGACATAAGAAAATTCAATGCTCAATATAACCTTCGGAAAGGAAGGTTTCAAAACTCAAATTTTTTTTTTAAAGTTTACCCTATGGGATTCAACATAAAGCAGACATGATTCAATTCCAAAATTTCCAACCCCAATTTTCGAACCCCTTATCAGACCCAAAAATTTCCAACACCCAAAGTTTCGAACCCCCTCAAACAATTACCCAAAGGATTCTTATATAGAAGACTGAATTAGGGGTATTTTGGGACTTGAAAAAAGAGGATATTTTGGAATTTCAAAATCAAATCTCCCTACAGCTTGGTTTTTATCTACAAACGTACCAATTTTTTCAATTTTTCTCTCTTTTATTATGAATAGGTTGCCAATAGGGAAGAAATTTCATTCCAACCAATGAAAATTTGCCAAAAATGTATGAATTCGTACTGGTCATCCCGATATTCGCAGAATTTAGCCATTGAGGGGGACACCTAGCCTCGTTTCTAGAAGATTCGAGGGTTTTCTTCGTGTGAACTTGCGTGGGATTCGTGAAGGAGGCTATAAATGGGTTGGTTACGGGTTGTTGGTTGTGAGAATCGGGTTTAGGGTCGTAGGTGAGGGTCGATTTCTCGCTAGTCGTTCGCGATTACGGGTTGTCGTCGTTGTTGGGTTCTGGGTTCATACGCTAGTCTTTGGGGCCTGTTTGTTGTGTGTAAATGAGGAAGGTAGAGAAGTAAAGGGATTGGGCCCAGGTCGAAGGGTATTGGCCCGATTGGTTGGGTCGGTTGGAGTTGTTTAGGTTTGAAAAGATAGGCTATTGAAATTGTTATTATTTGGGTTGGTTTAAAAAGGGACAAAGGGGTTGGTTGTTGGAGTAAATGGGACTTGAATTGGGGTTATTTAATAACCCCTATTAAATCTAATTGGGTTATTAAATAACCTTAATTGAATTTAATTAGATTAGAATAATCATAATTAAATTTAATTGGATTAAGAATAACTCAAATTAAATTTAATCGGATTAAAATAATTCCAATTAAGAAATGGTAACTTTTGGGATTAAGATTGAATTACAATTTAA
>NW_025877451.1:0-6389 GCF_002878395.1 Capsicum annuum
CATGCATATTACTTTGAATAGAACAAACCAAACACTCAATAAAAAATAATCTCAGCATAACTAATTCCAGTATAACTTATCCCATCATAACTTATCCCAGCATAACTACATTCCCAACCAAACGACCCCTCAATTTTAGTTATTCACAAAAAGAATAATTTTTTTATTAATTAAAAATAATTTATTTTAAAATTTCAATTTTATTTTTATTAAAATAATTTATAATCGCATAACTATCTAAGAATTATTATGTCAATGATCAAATAATGCCACATAACATAGAAAAAGGGAGTATATTAATTTATAACAATAAAAATATATTCATGAAATCTCAAAAGTAAAATTTGAAGAGGATAGAGAGAAAGTGCACATATTTACCTTCATCTTGTGAAGGTAAAGTTATAGAGATGTTATTTAGAACTTCTTAACGAGTGCAATAAATTAAAATAGTTATATTAAAAAAAAAAAGAGTGACGAAAACGTGACAACTAATAAGATTAAATCGTTCAAAAAAGGAACAATACCAACAATAAAGTAGTTAGATAAACAAAAGACAATAAACAATAGATAATAATAGATATCAAAAATAAAAAAATTAAGGGATCATTTGGTGTGAGATATAAGAAATAAATAGTTTTGGGATTAAATGAAGGACTCTTTTATCTCATGTTTGGTGTGAGGTATTAGTTAGTATCGAGATTATTTATTTCATCATTTGCATCACAGTGATGGAATAAGTTAACCCATATACAAGATAGAATAACTAATCCCGAAATAACGCATTTTAAAATTAATAATCTCGAAATAACTAATTTTAAAATAATTATCCCGAGATAACTCTAACCTAACCAAACGATCCCTAAGTGAATAAAACTAATATTACTAAATTAACTTTAAATACACAAATTATGTTTGAGAAGCCCCCTAAAACAAATTGTAAGAAAAGAATTTTGGAAAGTAAACAAATTGACTTACTGATACGGGATACGACATGGAAACACAAGAAAGGCACAAAGCAGTCCACTAAAGAGCCAATAGATTATATATCTGTTGCACCAGATTACAAATCTGCTGCCTCAGATTACAAATCTGTGACAACAAATATTTCATTTGCGTAACAGATCGACAATCTGTTGCACCAGATAGTATATTTGTTGCAAATTGCCCCAAACTAGATTACAATAGTAAGACGAAGAAACAAGAACAATATTAAGAACAACACACGGTTTTACTAACAAAAGATAGAGGCGGTTACAAGAACACAAACTACTACAAGATTACAATAAAAATAAAGGGATAGATAGATAAACTACACGAAGGTATAATCTTAAAAACCCAAGAGCATATTCCACTCTTGGACCTTTAACACTACACTCAACGATTCACCTAGCTCTTACGTGACACGAGATCGAATTCCACCTCTCAAGCATCGATGTTTCCAAGCAAACACAATCACTAGTGATTCCACACTAGATCTTGCCATAGTTTCGGTTGGTGGCTTTTCCAAGCGCTAACTGTGGTATTTCAAGTCTTACTAGACTTAAAAATATCATCTAAAAACTAATCTAAAAACCCTACAATGTTCCTTTTATTGCTATTACAAAATATAAGTTAAATGACCAAAAGACCCTTCAAAGAGTGGGCACCCATCTAGTGTAATTTATGGGCTGATTTGGGTGCATTTGGGCCTCTTTTACACTTCAATTGTATATGCCAAGGCTCGAGTCCAACACGCACTATCCTGAGTCCATATCCGTGATTATTCCCGTATCATCCTCTCCATCTTGAGAGGAATTTGTCCACAAATTCACGATTTTACCTCGTTCAATTGATCACTTCAAAGGTAACCACTCAAAACAATCCACAAACAAGTCATACAAATAAGTCAAAAACAGTCCATAAAATCGTGAAGAATCGGAGGGCTTAATAACAAGTCTCGGCCAACATCTTCATTTTGAACCTCGACTTCCTCTCCATATTGATCTTTGTCTTCAATCTTATCCGAAATAAGTCTCCTGCCATCATACAAGTATTGTGGTAGTCTGCATATCCTTCATGTTCCTTTCCACCATACTCCTATATATGGATATATCGATTTTGGTGAAGTAGAGTTTCGGTTGAGAGAAATGATTTAGTAAGGGGGAGCTTTGGTTGTGGAGCTTGGATGGGAGGAAATTGTCTTCCAAGTCCCTCTTGTTGGACTTGATCGAATTGAGGGGGAAGTGACTCATTTAAGTCTCGGGTTTGAGGATATTTGTTGTCTTGGCTTATGTCTATGTCATTTAGTGGTGGTCTTGGAGGGTTGATCGTTTGAGGTAAAGCTTCGGAAGTAGAAACATGAGAGTTCCTTCGACTCTCCACTCGATCCAACCTCTCAAGTATAGTAGACATATCCGAGCCCAATTTGTCCAGACCCAAATTTGCCTTAGCTATTTCTCGAGCAATAGCATCAAGGCGGGCCAAAATGGTGTCCATTATGGCAAAGGAGTTACCTACAAAACAAAAAACACGTTAGTTGTACAAAAACATCCTCACTCTCTCATTTATTTCTTAACTCTCGAATCCCTCACACTCAATCTCATAAGTGTTGTAAGCTTGCATGTACTCCGAGAGGTGTTGAGAGGTGAATCAAGTGTGTGCAACGACTCAAAAGAATAAAACACACACAAAAAAAATATACGGTTTTAAACCAACTCACAATCTAGTAATTGGTCACTAGCTTGTAAGTTAGTATGGGAATCAACAGACGAAACTAAAGACACAAAATAAAACTAAAAGATCAAAATTTGAGCTTAAAATTTATCGGTGAACAATAATTGGTGACATGGCAGTCCGTGATTGGCCTCGGTCAACAATTTTATTTTCCAAATTTGGAAGTCTTAATCAATTCTACAATTTGGACTTTGGTGGAAATTGTTCAATGGATAGAAATACAAACTAGTTTTTGGAATTCAAATTTCAAGACTCAAAAGTCTTTGACTAGACTTATACTTCTCCTTAAAACATAGACCCTTGTTTTATGGAAAAGTGGTGGAGATGTGATGTAAAGTCTTTTGGTGGTTGGGAGTCTTTCAAGACTTAACAAGTACTATACTTTGTCTTTCACCTTTTGAAGATCTAAAGTTCACTTTAATGTTAACAAGGTGATGAATATAGTGAATAACTTCAAGAACGCAACAACCACAACAAGAACATCCAACAACAATCTCCAAGAACAACAACAATTCCACAACAACAAGGTCGACTACAAAACCTCCTACAAACGGCCTAGTCTCTTGGTGTTGTATTTCGGTTCTAAACAAGAGAGGAAGGTTGTGAAGAACTTTAAGATCAACAACAACACTCCTTTCAAGATCTACAACAACAACACTAACGTCTAACTACAAGTTCAATATTCGGCCAAGTTATAACAAGATCATCAACACACGGCCACAACAATGTTCACACGATAACTTTCAACAATTCAAGCTCAATTTTAGATCTAAACTCAAAGTTCTAGTGAACAAGAAAACCAACACTTTGGAAACAAGTAGGCAAAGAAAAGACACCAAGATCTACACACCAACAACTCGACAAAGACACAACAACAAGAAGTTCACAATTTCGGTCAAGAACACAAAATGGATAGATTTACTTTTTTTTTTCAAGTGAGCTAGCCGAAGATTCGATCTTGTAGGAACAAGATCAAGCCATGCTCTGATACCAAATGATATGGGTTACGACAACGGAAACACAAGAGAGGCACAAAGTAGTCCACTAAAGAGACAACAGATTTTATATCTATCGCATCAGATTACAAATCTGTTGCATCTATTACAAATCTGTGACAACAAATATTCCATTTGCACAACAGATCGACTATCTATTGCATCAGATAGTATATTTTTGCAAATTGTCCCAAACTAGATTACAATAGTAAGACGAAGAAACAAGAACAATCTGAAGAATAACACACGGTTTTACTAATACAAGATAGAGATGGTTACAAGAACACAAACTACTACAAAATTATAATAAAAGTAAAGGAATAGATAGATAGACTACACGAAGGTATAATCTTAAAAACCAAGAGCATATTCCACTCTTGTACCTTTAACACTACACTCAACGATCCACCTATCTCTTACGTGACACAAGATCGGATTCCACCTCTCAAGCATCGACGTTTTCAAGCAAACACAATCACTAGTGATTCCACACTAGATCTTGCCTTACTTTCGATTGGTGTCTTTTCCAAGCCCTAACAATGGTGTTTCAAGTCTTACTAGACTTACAAATCTCATCCAAAAACTAAATCTAAAAACCCTACAATGTTCCTTTTATAGCTATTACAAAATATAAGTTAAAATGACCAAAAGGCCCTTCAAAGAGTGGACACCCATATTGTGTAATTTATGGGCTGATTTGGGTGCATTTGGGCCTCTTTACACTTCAATTGCACATGCCAAGGCTCGGGTCCAACACGCACTCTCCTGAGTCTATATCCGTGATTATTCCCGTATCATCCTCTCCATCTTGAGAGGAATTTGCCCACAAATTCACAGCTTCACCACGTTCAATTGGTCACTTCAAAGGTAACCTACTCAAAACAATCCGCAAACAAGTCACAAAAATAAGTCAAAAACAGTCCATAAAATCGTGAAGAATTGGAGGGCTTAATAACAACAAGTCTCGGCCAACATCTTCATTTTGAACCTTGGCTTCCTTTCCATCTTGAGCTTTGTCTTCAATCTCATCCGAAACAAGTCTCCTACCATCATACAAGTATTGTAGTAGTCTGCATATCCTTCATGTTCCTTTCCACCATACTCCTCTACATGGATATATCTATGTTGGTGAAGTGGAGTTTCTGTTGAGAGAAATGATTTGGTAAGGGGAGCTTCGATTGTGGAGCTTGGATGGGAGGAAATTGGCTTCTAAGTCCCTATGTTGGACTTGGTCGAATTGGGGGAAAGTGACTCATTTAGGTCTTGGGTTTGAGGACATTTGTTGGCTTGGCTTATGTCTATGTCATTTAGTGGTGGTCTTGGAGGGTGGATCATTTGAGGTAAAGCTTCGGGAGTAGAAACATGAGAGTTCCTTCGACTTTCCACTCGATCCAACCTCTCAAGTATAGTAGACATATCCGAGCCCAATTTGTCCAGACCCACATTCGCCTTAGCTATTTCTCGGGCAATAGCATCAAGGCAGGCCAAAATGGTGTCCATTATGGCAAAGGAGTTACCTACAAAACAAAAAACACGTTAGTTGAACAAAAACATCCTCACTCTCTCTTTTATTTCTTGTCTCTTGGATCCCTCACACTCAATCTCACAAGTGTTGTAAGCTCGCATGTACTCCGAGAGGTGAATAAAGTGTGTACAATGACTCAAAAGAATAAAACACACAAAGGAACGTAAACACACACACATACACAAAAAAAATACGATTTCAAACCAACTCACAATTTAGTAATTATTCACTAGCTTGTAAGTTAGTATGAGAATCAACAAACGAAACTAAAGACACAAAATGAAACTAAAAGATAAAAATTTGAGCTTAAAATTTATCGGTGAACAATAATTGGTGATGTGGCAGTCCGTGATTGGCCTCGGTCAACAATTTTATTTTCCAAATTTGGAAATCTTGATCAATTCTACAATTTGGACTTTGGTGGAAATTGTTCAATGGAAGGAAATACAAACTAGTCTTTGGAATTCAAATTTCAAGACTCAAAAGTCTTTGACTAGACTTGTACTTCTCTTTAAAACATGGACCCTTGTTTTATGGAAAAGTGGTGGAGATGTGATGTAAAGTCTTTTGGTGGTTGGGTTTTTTTCAAGGCTTAACAAGTACTATACCTTATCTTTCACCTTTTGAAGATCTAAAGTTCACTTTAATGTTAACAAGGTAATGAATATAGTGAATAACTTCAAGAACAACCACAACAAGAACATCCAACAACAATCTCCAAGAACAACAACAATTCCACAACAACAAGGTCGACTACAAAACCTCCTACAAACAGCCTAGTCTCTTGGTGTTGTATTTCAGTTCTAAACAAGAGAGGAAGGTTGTGAAGAACTTTAAGATCAACAACAACAACACTTCTTTCAAGATCTACAACAACAGCACTAACGTCTAACTACAAGTTCAACATTCGGCCAAGTTATAACAAGATCATCAACACACGGCCACAACAATGTTCACACAACAACTTTCAACAATTCAAGCTCAATTTTAGATCTAAACTCAAAGTGCTAGTGAACAAGAAAACCAACACTTTGAAAACAACTAAACAAAGAAAAACACCAAGATCTAAACACCAAAAACTCGGCCAAGACACAACAACAAGAAGTTCACAATTTCGGCCAAGAACACAAAATGGACAAATTTGTTTTTTTTTTTTT
>NW_025877452.1:0-3473 GCF_002878395.1 Capsicum annuum
TGGTAGAGATTAAGGTTATAAGGTTGTTTACTTATATAAGGTTATAAGGTTAAACGGGTGTCACACCTTTTTTTTAACCAAAAAGATTCGATTTTAAGTTTGAATGGGTTTTCATTATTAAGTAACAAAATGGAGATTTGTTTCGACAAGGACTTTTTATATTCAAAACTCAGAGACGCCACTTGGCATAATTTGGTGTGCCAAATCACCTTTGGAAATCCTTTTCAAAACGGTTTTGACACTTTAAGACTGGTTTGCAAACAGAGATTGCTGCTAAGGAATTTTGTTGACCGAGGGAAAGGTGTTAGGCACCCCTCGATCCCATGGTTCGACCACGGTCGCTCGGTGAAATGTATCAACTAATTGGACACTATAAAATGTACAAACCATATAAACACACAAAACAAACAAACGAAAACAAATCTAACAAAATTCAAAACCAAAATAATGTCCAGTCCAAATTATACAGTCCAAAAGATACAAAAATGCAAAAATGTAAATCCTATTCTAAACTAATTTTAGATTAATGCTCTACCCGATGCCTCGGGCCTCCGTCACGAACGTCCTCCGGGTACAAAAATATTTTGGTGCATTCCCCGGCGAATAAACACAAATACCTCGGGGCATTCCCCGGCCAAATGATACATTTGATCCAAAAAGCAATAAAACCAAGCCATTCAACACATGTTTCAAGCATTCAATATTCCACAATTCCTAATAATTCGCCTACCCCTTATCGTTTGCCTACCTGTTTCGACTTAAAGCATTATACTACCACATTAAACATCAACAATGAATGAAAATACGACAATATTCACTTTTTATCAATTTTTGAAATTCCCGCCCCAAAACAATCCATTATAATTCTCAAACGAGGTACTGTTTCATCACATAAATCAAGTAAATGAACGATGCATCAACACAAGCAACTATCCATTACCAACGGAAAAATCAACATCAAACATTCAATTCAATGCATCAAATATGACAAAACAACGAAATAAAAGAGAGTGAATAGAATTGTACCTCAATTTTTATTTCAATCCGTCAAAATTTTGATTGGACCTTCGACGGGAATACCTCGAACGACAAAGCCTCGACTTCGAACTCGCGAATTGAATGAAACCCAACACTAAACTAATCTCTGAGCAACCCGAACAAGTGTTTCGATATCGTGGCCGTTTTCCGTCTTTCTCCTCTCTCTCGTTCACAAATCACTTCTCCCTCAATTCACTGTTTTTCCTTTGATCTCTATCTTTATCTCCCTATCACTCAGTTTCCTCTCTCAATCGCTCCATTTTATTTTATTTTTTGCTTTTCTTTTGATTTTTCAATCTAGGTGTGTACCATGTTCGATGGTGAGTGTGCGTGGCCTGAGGTGTGTTTGCTCTATTGTTCTTGTTCTTCTTCAATGTCCGTTGGTGGTGGTCTGTGAATTCAGAGATTTTGTGCTCGGTGTGTGTGAAATCATTAATGGGTTCCTTTCTGTTATTTTATTTTTTTCCTCCCCCTGTTATTTGGATGATGATGATATATGGTAAGTATATGCTAGTGTGATTTTTGAGTAAAAAGGTGCCAAGATTCTATTAATAAATTCAATAACTAGAATTGTTTGGCCATAACAGAAAAGATAAATATTTGACAGAATTAACCTATCTTAAAATACATTTTAAATACTAGAAAGAGATCACTTCTATTTGGACTCCGTAGGTGGCAACTTGTAATGACACATGGGACAATTTGGGTTTTTAAGAAGCCAAGTCTCGATACAGCCATAATGGAAACTGTGGCAGCAAGGCAAGCTGTATGGTTCTGATCCAGGTGAGTAATTCTCCTTGCATATCACACACTCGTCTGTCCATTCATTTTCCGGAAGATGAACTCTTTGCAAAGACTGCATTATTGATCTTACTTCAGGCAGCGACACGAATTCTCTCCTAGCTTGCTCAGTTAAAGTCTGTACTAATTCCCTTTCATAATTCTCATCAAAATGCATGCACCAACAATTTGTTGTGTTCCTCACAACAACTTTTATATCCCCTTCACGGGCTTCAATCCATCGTAATTTTTCATACAAAGATGGTTCGTGTGATTGTCCCAATCCCTTGATTGCTTTATAAGTAACTCTCCAAACTATTTCTCCAATCTCATCATATTGGTTTTTAACAATTCTGGATTTGGTAAGTTCAAATTCTTGAGGAGATACATAAAGTTTCTCAACAATTATCAGGCTCACATAAGCTGTATCATCATCTTGCAAAGGAGGTGCAAGGTTCTGTGTTGTATGAGCATACTCCAAAATTTGTTTGATTAAATCACGTTTGCTCTCCAATATTTTCTCAAGACCATCCCACTTAATTCTTTCTAGTGGACAATGAAAGATAGTTTCTGATGGCAGCACTGTGTCAACAATATCCCATGACAATGAGTTGTACTACCCATTCCACTTAGTATGAAAGGGGTACTCTTCGATAATGTTGTCAAAACAAGTGTAAGCAAACTTGACAAGTAGATCAATCTCCAAGTTAAAATTGTTGCCTGAAATATTGACTGAACAAGGAAGAGTACTTCTAGCATTACGAAATTGGGGAAACACATGAATTTGACTGGCAGATGTGGATGACTCCATTATTTGATGAAACTAATCAAGCGTAAATATTGAAGTTTGCAACTAGACTCATAAGTATATATAGAGAAAAAAAGAAAGTGTTTTCCCTTTTTGTGTAGGATTAGGACTTGCACTTTGATTCCTAGCTGTTACCAAATATATACGCATGAAATAGCTTATCAAATATATACGGATAAAGATTTACCATATAGGTATCTTGATTACCACGCAAATCCATTTAAATACATTATATGATTGTATTTCTAACCAATTAGATTAATTATACTAGTCAAGTATACGTGCTTTGAACCCGTGTCTCGTGTTAATCAATAAAACTATACATAAATGAAAATTTTAATGAATTAAAAATTTTTTTGCTCACCAAAGAAAAAGATGTAGACGGAAATTAAGCCACAATTAATGGAGCATTTATTATACATACTAGAGGAGCAGGGCCCGTGTCAGCACGGGCCCAACATTAAGATATTTATTTGTCTTTTCAATCTTGATATATTTAAATAAATTTTTTTAGTAAAACGATTGCATATATTTTCTAGGATTCATCCAGAATCTAGCATGAGTTCAACATATGTTATTTTCATACGTATTTAGATAATTTAAGTTGTTAACTATTTTAATTTTTAATAGTTTTTTATGTAATTTTTAAATTAATATACATTACTTTTCGTGTCCAAATTATTGTGGCATTGATAATCAATTATATATTAAAAAATAATTGAAGTTTTTAATTATTGTGACTTATAATACTTTTTTTCTATTCCAATTTCAGTGACACTAATATAATTTCAAGAGTCGACCAAATAATTTATATCTTTTAAATTTTTGAAGTTGTTAATTATTGTGA
>NW_025877453.1:0-1542 GCF_002878395.1 Capsicum annuum
AATCGATAGATTGACTTCACGAAGTGCTACTCAATCACTGAAGAAACACGTTGAAGAACCTGGTCCTCAGTACAGAATTCAGCTAAGAGTTTTAGCGTTGATTTTCAGAGTTGTTCATTGTGTTTGAGCTATTCATGTAATATTAGTTTCAGTGTGTTATAAACTGAATTAGGAGCTAATCTTCGATTTGGGGAACACTCAGAGACTTTGGGAACACATACCTTGGGAGGTGTGTGTAGTTAGGAATTAAAGTTTATAATTCCTAGTTATTGAGTTATAGGGATTAGAGTTTATAATTCCTAGTTGTTGAGTTATAGGAATTAGAGTTTATAATTCCTATTTGTTGGTTACAAGAGTTTTGTAATCAGTCGTTGTTGAGGCCTAGAGTTTTTTTAGTGAAGTTGGGATTAAATTTTGTAGAGGTGCAGGTCGTATTTTTTACACTTTTTGAGCCGGGTGTTTTCCACGTAAAAATTATTGGGTTCTTTAGTTTCTGTTTACTGCTTCCTTGAAACACGTCAGTGGAACACGTCAGGCAACACGTTCCATCGATAAATAAAAGTTAGGCGAAAATAAGAAAATCAGTAGGGCACGAATTCTTAACAAGTGGTATCAGAGCGGGTTATCTTGTGAAGGCTAACACCTTAGGATAAGATCCAAGATGAATTCTACACCACCTACTGAATACTACGAAGGACAAGACATCAATAGGCCTCCGTTGTTCAAGGGACAATACTACTTAAGATGGAAAGAAGGAAGGAAGTATTAAAGGTCAAGAACGAGTATGATGAGGCTGACTTTAAAATGCTTGGAAAGAATGCTAAAGCTAAGTATATTCTTACTTGTGGACTTGGAATAGATGAATACAATAGGATCTCAAGTTGTACCTCTGTAAAACAAATTTGGGATACTCTTGTGAATAGCTATGAGAAGAATATGGAGAACTTTAAAAAGAATGAGGGAATCAAGGATAAGTCACCAGCATTAAAGGCATCTGACAAAGAAGAATCAGATATGGATGATAAAAAGCTTGTCAAGAACTTTAAAAAACAATTTAAGAAAGACAAACGTCAGAACAAGAAAGGAATAAGTAGAAGGTGTTGTTCCAATGATAAGTCTCAAGGTGGTTGCTTCAAGTGTGAGAAGATAAATCACATGATCAAAGATTGTCCAGTCTGGAAAATAGAATAGAGAAAGGAAATGACTGAAAAGGAATTGAAAGAAAAAACCAAAAAGAGGGAAGAATATGCAATGGTAGCAACTTGAGGATTTGACTCGGATGATGATGAAGTTGATGAAGCAGCACTCATGGCTCTTGGAGATTCAGACTTGGAGGAAGAAAATGATGCTTCTGAGGTAAGTATACTTGAACTTAAAGAAAAGTAGCATTTGTTTTCTAAAACGAAACTTATTTCATTGATGAGTGCACTAATTGATGACTTCTAAGAATCAACTTCTGATTGGGATGAGCTGTTCAACAGTTTTGCAAGCATCAAATTTGATTTTATTGATTTAGAAGCTTGCAAGAACATTGTCAAAAAG
>NW_025877454.1:0-2651 GCF_002878395.1 Capsicum annuum
CCAAGTTCAACGTATCACAATTCTATCATGTTCAACATTATCAATACATCAAAATTAATCAATATTCATTTTCCTCCATTTTTAATCTCCACCCTAATTCAATCTCAACCACGTGACTAACCCATTTCAATACACAATCCACCAATCGAGAATAACAAAAATTCACCAATCATGCTTAGCACATCACACACTCAAATGTCACCAACAGTTCACATCAACAAACAAACCACGATATCGAATCACACGCAATCAAAATCACATAAGAATTAAATGAAAGAGAAGAAAGAATTGGACCTTAAATTTGAAGCTTTCAAACTCAATGTTATTCGAATAAAGAGAGTCCATACCCGGAAACCTCGAGCCGAACCTTAACACCAACAATCCAACTCGACAAATAATGACCCGTTCACCGTCACTTTTCACGCCGTTACTGTTCACCGTTACTGTTCACCAGTTACTGTTCACCGGCGCCCTTTTTTTTGTTGTTGTTGTTCTTGTGAGGAAGATTATTTTGTGATTGTTGTTATTGTAGAGAAGATGATGATCAAAAAATGAGCCTCCTCTTTTCCCTCTTAGAATTTTTCTTTTATAATAGGCATGGATTTGTTATGATGTGGGAATTTTTGGTGGGTACCCCCATATATTCTTTCTTTTAGTTTGTTATTGTGAGGATAAAAATGTGAGTGGGTAGGGAGGTGGAAGCTTTTGATTGGGTAGGTTGTTAGGATAAGATAAATTAGTTAGAGGTATTATTTTTTGTTTATTTTTATATTTTTGTGGGATATAATTACATGGGGTTGGACACATGGTAAGGTGAACTAAAAATGAATAAAATTAGACTTCGGGAGGGACAAAATTAGGTGTCTACATAATGCCCCCTTTGAATGTAAACACGAAGTGTTTTTAGATAAAGAAGTAGACAGCGAGACCAAGTTTTGACCTGACCATTATTCAAAGAAAAAAACAGAAGGAAGAAGGACAACCGGGTCTTGACTTAAGACATCCTACCTACCCAAGTTATGAGAGAATCAAGTCACGGGTATTTCAAAGGATTGGAAAGAGAAGGACTATGCTGAGTTGGAGAGTCGAGTGAGGTTCCGTCAAGGTTCCAGTCCGCGGCTTTGTTATTACATCAAAAATGAAAATTACAAGTTAAAAATATAAATGAAATTACAAAATCCTATCTATGCAGCTTCTTCTGGACTTTTGACTTGAGTTTCATTACCCTATTCTTCAGACGAGCTCCTGACTTTCAATTTCATCAACTTGTTGTTTGGCTTTCAACTGTTTCACCTCGTTGCTTAAATTTTAATTTCCTCACCCTATTCTTCAGGCGGGCTCCTGACTTGATATTTTTCAATCTGCTAACTTTCAACTTTTCACGTTGTTGCCTTGTTTTCAACTTCTTCACCTTGTTGCTTGACTTTCAACTTCTTCACTTTGTTGTTTGACTTTTCATTTCTTCACCCTATTCTCCAAGCGGGTTCCTGACTTGCTATTTCATCAACTTGTTGCCATGCTTTCAACTTCTTCACACTGTTCTGCAGGTGGGCTCCTGACTTGCTATTTTTCAACCTATTTAACTTTCAATTTCTTCACCTTGTTGCTTGGTTTTCCATTTATTCGCCCTGTGCTTCGGGCAGGCTCCTAAAATCACATCAAAACTAAAAAGAAAATTATCCCAAACAAATATTATTATAAAGAGGTTTTATTTGCCAGAAAAGTAAAGTTTCAAAAACAGAAATTGAATTTTTGCCCTAGTTTATCATCAGAAGACTTTTGGAAAAGTCACATCATACCTACTTGCATGTTACAATAATGAATCAAGACTCTGACCAAGAAATGCATCTCTTGAGAGTACAATTGAATAAGAAAGACTAGGAAGTGCGTCTCCTAAGAATTAAAGTAAGGGATTCTAATTAGAAAGTGTGTCTTCTAGAGATACAAGTTTAAGTTAAAAGTGTGTCACCTGACAAATGAAAACTAGCAAGGAAGTGCGTTTCCTAAGGATTAAGTGCAATAACTCGACTAGAAAGTGCATTTTCTAGAAATCAAGATTCAAGTTAGGAAGTGCATCACCTAAAAATCAAAATTCGAAATACCTAATCAAGGAAGTGCATCTCCTTACCAATGTTGCTTAAATTATCAAAACAAGAAAGTGCATCACCTAAAAATCAAAATTCGAAATACCTAATCAAGGAAGTGCATCTCCTTACCAATGTTGCTTGAATTATCAAAACAAGGAAGTGCATCTCCTTACCAATGCCGCTTAAATTACTCAAAAAAGGAAGTGCGTCTCCTTACAAATGCTTCTTGAATTAACCAAATAAGGAAGTACATCTCCTTAGAAATGTTTTCATGAATTAACCAAACAAGAAAGTGCTTCTCCTTACAAATTTTGCTCGAATTGTCTAAACAAGAAAGTGCATCTCCTTACAAATGTTGCTTGAATTAACCGAACAAGGAAGTGCATCTCCTTACCAACACCGCTTGAATTACCAAAATAAGAAAGTGCGTCTCCTAACAAATTTTGCTTGAATTAACCAATCAAGGAAGTGTGTCTCCTTACAAATGTCGATCGAATTACCAAATAAGGAAGTGCGTCTCCTAACAAATGTCTCTTGAATTACTCAAACAAGGAAGTGCGTCTC
>NW_025877455.1:0-2234 GCF_002878395.1 Capsicum annuum
AAAGAAGGTTTGGATAATCTGGGGTACACTCAGGGATATGGGGTCTGGCTTCAATCTATCCCTCGGGGTATCAGTCAACCCTTACCAGGGCAGCTTAGAGGGAGAATACAGGAAGAATACATAGTAGACGACCATCAGGATGAAAGTGTAGGGTCCAAAGTGGAAACACTGAGAGTTCAGTAAGCAGATTTGTTCAAGACGGTAGAAAGGTGTCAGAATCATCTTTCCAAATGCACTCCTCATGAAGCAGGAATACGGGCCCGAAGCTTCTTCTCCAGTATCAGGGTGTCTTTACAGGATATGTTACAAAGTTTAAATGGGAGAAAGAGAACTTCAGAGGCAGGTCCATCTCAGCCAGGGTCATCACGCAGAGCACCAGTCTGAAAGAGCATTTCTTATCTTTATTCAATTTGAGTCTTTTATGTGTCTGTCATTGTAGGGTGGTGTCTGCTTTAAGTCGAAGTCAAGTTATTTTGGTAATAGGGTCTTTGTTAGTAATTTCACCTATGTCGTCTTAGGGGTCTAGAATGTTGTTTCGTATTTGTTGTTTAGTTTTAAAGTGGTCCCAAACTTTTTGTACGTTTTTGTTGTTTTCTTTCTTCAAAATGTTATGATGTTACGTCTTTCTTTTGTTTGTTTATTTTTGTTTTCGAAAAAAAAAAGTGGGCAGTGTTTATGTACATGCTGCCCGAACTACGCAAGATCTGATTCATGTACAACATGATACGTAGACAACCTACTTTTGGGTTCGATCTAATCATTTTTTTCGTTGTTCCTCATTATTTTTTTCTCTTCTAAAGAAAAACAAAAGCCATAAAGAATGATAAAATAAAGGTAGATAACGAGAGAAAAGAAAAGAGAAGAGATGGATACGAAAAAATGTAATAATATAATGATAATAATAATAAGTGTAGACAAAATCAGGATGATGTTAAAATGACCTCGCTACCCTCAAAAGCTGGTAGAAATAAACATGAATTTAGGACAATTTTACCAATGTGATTCCCATGCTTGTTGTGTGCCCTAATCCTAACGGATGTCGTCTTTGATAAGCATGTTCTTTCAGATAACAGTGGTAGGTTTGCAGCACTCTGGCTAGTCACCCATACTTCACTAGATCTAAAGCAAAGCTCGCCATGGCTAGTAGGGAGATTGAAAATTCGCTCATTGACCCGGATCAGGATCACAGGGAAGAAAGTTCTGAACACAATGATGGGTAGTATGGCTCAGGCAACAACTGATAGATTTACACCGGGCATGGGCCAGCGGAATGCCTCCTCCTTCGCTTTCTGAAGGTCTTGGGAATATCTCTAACTGCCCACCGCTCTCTCAGGCACAATTCTCTGCTCCTACTGAGTCACCTGAACATGCATCAGGATTCACTCCGCAACATTATTATCCTAGCAGTTCTGGTGTGCCTTTGGCAGCTCCCTAATCAAGACCAGCTGCTCAGCCAGTACCACCGATCACATCGGTATTCGTGGCTCTGCTACCACATGAAACTCCCATATATGCTGTGCGCCCCACAATGAGGCTTCCTAGGTCTGCCAGTGAGCTAGTACTGAAGGTTCCAGATAGTCAGTATTATACCCCTGGGCCTACTTTGCAAATGAATGAACCGTATGGGTACACTCAGCCGCCTGCATTTCCATTTGATACGGAGAAACCTGTCGCAGCAGAGGAACAGGATATCATAGCTCGGAAATTGAAAAGTTTAGAACAAGCTATGAGGAATTTGCAAGGAATCGGAGATTATAGGAGTGTTTCCTATAAAGATCTTTGCATGTTCCCAGACATCAACCTTCTCCCCAGTTTTAAGATGCCTAAGTTCGAGAATTATGCAGGACACGATGATCCCGTGGCACACTTAAGACGTTATTACAACCAGTTGAGGGCTGCAGGAGGAAAAAAAGAACTGCTCATGGCTTTCTTTGGCGAGAGTCTTTCTGATCTGGCCTCAGAATGATTTATCGATCGAGATATCGATAAATGGAACAACTGGGATGATTTGGCTTCTGAATTTGTTCAACATTTTCAGTATAACATCGACCTGATTTCGGATGAAAAATCCTTAGTCAATATGAAGAAAAAGAGCACTGAAGGTTTTAGGGAATACGCGATAAGGAGTCGTGAACAGGTCGTCAGGGTAAAGCCTCCAATGAAAGAAAGTAAGTTGGTAGAAGTTTTCATTCAGGCGCAGGATGAGACCTATTTTCAACATTTACTTCCGGCAA
>NW_025877456.1:0-2348 GCF_002878395.1 Capsicum annuum
GAACTCCTATACCTCATCAAGTGAGGACTACAGTGATGAGGAATTCATCAATGCTGCTTATGAGTCAGATCAATCCCAGTATGGTCAAGAATGCGCTTGTAAAGGTACCTTCTGCACCTGTACCAGGAAAACTGTGAATGTCATTTCAGTAAATCCTAAAGAAATCCTATTTGACATTGTAGAACACATCCAAGATGACGAGGCTAGAAATAAATATCTTCTAGAACTCAAACGAATAATGCTTTCTCACGAAGAGAAACCCCCCAAACCCGTTATTCAGCCTTTCAGCATGAAACAGGTTATGTCAAGGTTTGATAAACCTGCAGAGCCATCTATTACTGATCTCAAAGGAGAAATCTCCACCCTAAAGGGAGAGATCAAGAATCTGAAGATTCATCTTGACCAGGTAGAACTTAACGTTCTTACAGATCAAGTCCTCAAAAGTATTTCCCCCCCAGAAAAGATTCCTCCTCCAGAGTCCCCCAAGACTTTCCCGATCATCCCTAATGACCATCTTAGAGAACTAGAGCCTAGTTCTTTTCCTGGGTCAGATTCTCCTTCCACGTCCGGCAAAGCTATTTCAGCCATAAAGGCTTATAGCGAACATATAGCCGTAAAAATCGTCATAAACAAAGACTTTGTTCTTAACAGGATCACCCTCTTCGATACAGGAGCAGATAGTAACTGTATCGTTAAAGGTCTTGTGCCTACAAAGTACCTTACAAAGAGTACCTCTCGCCTTTACTAAGCAATGGGAGAAAAAATGTCAATTCATTATCAACTCCCTAAAGCTCATGTCTGTAACAATGGCATTTGCCTTGTTAATGACTTCGTCATTACTAAAGATATCACAGAAGATATCATTTTAGGAATACCTTTCGTCAACTAGATTAGACCTTACTGGAGTGACTACGATGGAATTCGTACTACTCTCCTAAACCAAACCTTGTTTTTCCCTTTATTAAGGCCCCTCTCGCAAGACGAAGGAAACCTTATTAAAGAACAAACGGTTTTTAAAATTAACCGACTTTCTTCTCATGTCAATTTTCTTAAACATGATGTTCATATCAAAAAAATTGAGCAATCCTTACAAACCCCGAAAATGATAACGAAAATTTCCAACCTTCAGAAAAATTTCGAAAAAGAAATTTCTTCCGAGTTCCCTAATGCATTTTGGGAAAGGAAGAAACACTTGGTTGAAGTTCCTTACATCCCAGGGTTTGACGAGCAAACCATTCCCACTAAAGCCAGACCCATCCAAATGAACCAAGAAATGATGGAAGTCTGTAAAACAGAAATTGACCATCTTCTAAAAAACGGTATTATTAGAAGCTCTAACTCCCCCTGGAGTTGCTCTGCCTTTTATGTCAATAACAGTGCAAAAAAGGAACGCGGCACTCCTAGACTAGTAATAAATTACAAGCCTTTGAATGTGGTCTTAAAATGGATTAGACATCCAATCCCTAACAAAAGGGATCTTCTCAAAAGAACTTTCAAGGCCAACCTTTACAGTAAATTTGATATGAAGTCAGGATTTTGGCAAATTCAAATCGCTGAAAATGATAAATACAAAACAGCTTTCAATGTCACGTTTGGGCACTATGAATGGAATGTTTTGCCCTTTGGCCTCAAAAACGCTCCATCAGAGTTTCAAAATATTATGAACAATATTTTCAATCCTTATACTTATATGTCGATTATTTATATTGATGATGTGCTTATTTTCTCAGAGAACATTGATTCTCATTTCAAACATTTAAATACTTTCTTTAAGATTGTTAAACTTAATGGTTTTGTTGTTAGTGCCAAAAAGATGAAGCTCTTCCAAACGTCTATCAGATTCTTAGGACATGATCTTTACCAAGGTAGCTATAAACCTATTTGCCGAGCCATTGGGTTCTCCTCTAAATTCCCTAATGAAATTACTGATAAAACACAGCTCCAGAGATTTTTAGGAAGTCTTAATTATGTTGCAGATTTTATCCCTAATATTAGGCAGGTCTGTGAACCTCTTTACAAAAGACTCAAGAAAACCCCAGTTCCTTGGAGTTTTGACCAAACCAATGCAGTCATCCAGATCAAAAGCTTGGTCTAGAATCTTCCGTGTCTGGGTATTCCTAACCCTGAAGCCTTCATGATAGTCGAAACCGATGCTTAAGATATTGGGCATGGAGGTATACTGAAACAAAAGATCAATGAAAGTTCTCCTGAACAGTTAGTCAGATTCACATCCGGAATATGGAATTCTGCACAGAAAAACTACAGCACTGTTAAAAAAGAAATTTTATCTATAGTGCTACGTATCACAAAATTTCAAGATGACCTTGTTAATAAGGAATTCTTGCTCA
>NW_025877457.1:0-2032 GCF_002878395.1 Capsicum annuum
CTTGGAACATTTTTCTCTTTCATTATTGCTAAAATTTGTCATTTCTTTTCCTTTTCTTTTTTTTGTTCCACTTGTACCGACAATTGATATTTTTGAAGCGTTGATTAAATCGTCTTTTGATTGACAATCTATCATGCTATTTTGAACTTTAACATGATCATTGCCACTTTTCCTTCGAGTCTCTGCTCTCAACTTGTCTTCTTTCAATTCCGCTATAAAACCTGCATTGTCACTGTCTAATTGAGAAACTCCCAAATCAAACAATGGAGTACCACAATTAGTTTTATCTACATGTTCAATACGTCTTGTTACTCTTCTAAAAGGGGTTTCCCCATCCATTTGAAAAAATAAAAATTGGTTACTTGCACACCTAACTAACACTGCATATATATGAAAAATTGAATAAAATTAGTGGGTAATGTAGAGAATAACTTTAAAAAATAGAGAAGAACAAACATATATATATCCGTAAAGATATAAAATCTACCACAAAAATCTTCAAATCAAATATATGCGAGTTTATAGGGATTAAAAAAGTTTCAACATAATCTTCAATGAACAAAAATCAGTTAATCTGTAGGTGATGAACACCATATTTGAGAAATTTTGGGAGAAGAAATAGGAAGAAATATATTCTATGATATTTCTTTGAAAGAAGTTTGAGGTTAGCACAATCTCTTTAGCATAAAAATCTATTGTTGCCTAAAAAATTCAATCAGAGCAAAGAAGTAACCTATTGCCGCATATTACTCCAATGAGGTAAGAGTGAGAATAAAATATTAATTATGAGAGAGAAAAAATAATTTTTCTGTATTATATACATTAGTAATTATATTGTATAAATGGGCCCACATAAAACTGAATTTTAACTAACAATTACCTATGAATTGTAATTATTTAAAACATTACCCATACCATGTAATTATGAAAGATTTTTACCTATAAACTATACTTTTTCCTTTTTTTTCAATCTTAATCCCTTATAAACTGGTCAAGGCGTGCAGATGGGATTTTAAGCCCATCATCCCAATTCTTTATTTATTGGGATAAGGACATGGCATGGCCATTTAAAAAAAATGATCCACGTGTAAAAAGATGGACATGCTGTAGCCAGTCGGTTAAATTAATTCTCCTTTTTAGTCATTTAGCCCAATTGGGCACATGTAGTCTCTATACTCAAGTGATACACTTTTATACCACATTGATACACTTTTATACTATATTGATACTCTTTTTAAAAAAAGAGAAAGGATGAAATTCTATGCAAGCACATGCAGTCCCTATACCCAATTGCTACTCTTTTATACCACATTAATAAACTTTTATACTACATTGATACACTTGCAGTGTCCATATACTCAATTGATACTTTCTTATACTAGATTGATACATTTTTAGAATGCATGTAGAAACTATATAGTGTCGTATAAAATATGTATTTAAATAATAATCGTAGTTAAAAATTGTATATAATGTGTATAAAAATACTATAATTATTATATAGAATATGTATATATATATAGAACTGTATCATTATTATATATAAATATATATCTTTAACAATTGTATTATATTAAAAGTCTATGGTATTGTATTTTTAATCCAAGAAAGGATATTATTTATTGTTTTCCGCTAATGTGTTAGTTGTTTTATTGCTACTGAGTTGACTCTTGTTCCTTTCTGAATTGGTAAAACTATATTTTTTTGAAATTTCATATAGTTGTCTCATAAGAAAAGCGTGACAATTGCTAAGTTTAGAAAAAAAAACCTGTGCTAAGTTTAAGAGAAGAACTTGTATCGGAAAGAGAAAACTACAACAAAGAAGCAAGGAGTAATCTAGTGCTAAAGATTTAGTTTGTATTGAAAATGTCCTGGTTCATGTATGATCTCATCATGTTTCTTAAAGTAATTTGCATCCACTCATTTTTTTCAATACTGTGAAAAACAAACCAAAAAAAAACAGAAAGAAAGAGAAATACAACATTCAGGAGCCATTTTGGTGGAAATGACTACTATATGGTAATATGAATTC
>NW_025877458.1:0-1580 GCF_002878395.1 Capsicum annuum
ATTGTATATGTGGTGGCCCCGACGGCCAAGTATTATATATATATATTTGTGCGTGTTGTGCTGATACAGGTAATTAGACCTTTCTATATGCAACGAAGTGCTGTCCAATTTTTTGATGACATGTAAGTGAAAGTACAGGTATTTGAACGGGTTCTCCCGGGCCTTCTCGGCTTCGGGTGCCAGTCCGGCCCGATGGGATTTTGGGACGTGACACTTTTGAGGCAATTGCTTCTGCCCCCGTCACATTTAGCTTTGCTTCCAACCATTAGCATATGTCATTGACTTGCTGTATTATTGACTCAAACTCAGCTTATTAAGAGTGACTCTGAAACAAATACAGTATTTCTACTTTGTCATATTTCTCAAATAAACCCTTTGAACCTTGGTATTTCCATGAGTTCCCCGGCTTCTCTGTTGACAAAACTTCTTGCATGCCTTTTTTTGGGCTCACAATCATGTCTCTTTCATGTGTTAGCTTTTGTCTTGCTTTGTGCAATTAAAGAAGCTGGTAGCCAGTTTTGAAATCTTTTCTCACTTGTTTTGACACGGACTTGACTCAAAGACAAGAAACAAAAAAACAATGACAATTTTTGTTTTGATAACTGACTTAAGAAAGATAAAATTAAAATAAAGAGAAGAAAGAAAAGACAATGAATGTCCCCCTTTAAAACAAAGAAACTAAAAATTCATCTAAAAATGACAGTCAACACTAATGATTATGCCATGCATTTTGGATTAAGCAGCTTGATCTTTTCATTCAAACTTTCTACCCATTGTTGTTGAGTTAATGGCTTTGAAACTGAGTTGCTTTCTTAGGTCAATTGCATTTAAGACCCCATTCGGCTAGTAGCGCCTAGAAGGGTTTTCGCCAACAAGCTTCTTTCATTTTCTCTCGGCTCACTATCGCCTTATGGTGCCCGTGAGGGTTTTCACCAATAAGACTCTCTCATTTTTATTTCTCTCAACTTGTCATCGCCTTATGGTGCCCATAAGAATTTTCACCAATAAGACTCTCATTTTTATTTCTCTCTTGATTTCCTATGCTGAGGAAGACAAATAGTTTCCAAATGCATCATCATATCCCTTGCATGCTCCGCCTTAACATCCTCAAAGATTGATCTGAAGGTCTTTATTTAGTTGTAACTTGGCTTTTGGATAAGGTTAGAAAGAAAGGATGGCATGGGCCCAAACGACACTTGAAGTGGGGTAAGACTTACAACTTTTGGAATCGACTCAAACAATGAGGATTAACTCATGCCCCAATTTCTTTTGACTGGGTGACTCTAAATTGTTTATTTGATTGGACTAAGCTCTGAGTAGGGCAGCCTACGTATCTCACCTTCGAGAGAGGAGAATCAGGTCATGCGTAGTTCTGGCAGCTTGTTCTTTCACTTGATTCTATTTTTTTATTTTGTTGACTCTTTTGTCTTTGGGACTTTTCTGACTTTATTTTTCTTGACACTCATTTTTTTTTCGACATATTTTTTGAATTTTGTTGACTCTTATCTTGATTCCAAAAGAGGGGTATGAAACAAAATAACACTAAGGCCCAAATGGGGGTAAACAAAGGATGACACAGT
>NW_025877459.1:0-2860 GCF_002878395.1 Capsicum annuum
TTTAAACCATATTTAATTTTCATTCTGTCTATTATCTTCTCAACAAACATGTCGACGATTCGACGTAAAAAAGAATAATTTAGAATCCAGAAGCAATAACAAGATTTATCTATTGGGTTTGTGGCAGGGGTTGATTTGTGTTGTTTCAAACAGATTAATCATTCGTTGCAACAGATAATTAGTCTGGTGCAACAGATAAACATTCTGATGCAACAGATAATTAGTCTGGTGCAATAGATAAACATCCTGATACAACAGATAATATGTCTGATGCAACAGATAATACGATGATGCAACAGATAAACAGTCTGATGCAACAGATTACTCATCTGATGCACCAGATGATTGATCTGTTTAAATTGTGGGCACTTATGCTGGATTCATAATCGGGGTTCTATCCATTGTTGGAAAAACAAAAGTGTACCCAGACGACAAATATGAATAAAAATCATAATTTTACTTACCAAAGTCACCTATGAAGTAATGCCAAAGTGAAAAGTGATGTAGTAAACAAAATTTAACCTAAGAAATTGGTCAGATCGTATCAATAGCGTTGTACCAACAACAACAACAACAAATGGTCGACAAGAAGAAGATGAAGATGATAATGAAGTAGAAGATGATGATAATGAAGCAGAAGATGATGAATAAAGCAGCAGAAATAGAAACAATTAACAACAAAAATCGCTAAGAGAGAGAAAACAACAATATATGAGAAGAGAGAGAAAGACGCCTTTTCCCCCCCTTTTTCCGTTATTTTAGGTATATATTGGGATCAAAGTATAAATTTAAAAACTTGTAGGTTATTTTTAAACTTCCCCAACTTTCTTAATACATAATAAAGTAATTGTCACCTCCAACTAATAATTAAGACTTGTGTCACCTACACCTCATTTTAAAACTCTTTTGTCACCTGTGGCCCAAACCCCCTACTACCATGTATGTGTGATAACTTATCTCATCACTGTGGTATAAATGGTGCGACAAATAATTTTGAGACTATCTAATACATCTAATTAAACGCAGGATAAATAATCATGAACTTTATCGCTGAGTTATTATAATTATACCTCACACCAAACGACTCTTAATACATATAATACTAAAATAACAATCTTAAAAAATAACATTGAATTTTGTAATAAATTTTAAAAAAAAGCATTAATTTGCTTATAAAGTTAATAAACTTAAATAAAATGCTACAAATATCCATGTTAATACATATAATATAAGAAGATATTACATAAATATAGGATTAAAATTACAAGGACAAAATAGACATTGCATGGGATAAAGGGGGAAGTATGATTATTGTTCAATGTTGAGGGGGAGTTTGATTTTTTAATCAAAGTTGGTGGGTGAAAATGATTTTCACCCAAAGATAAAATAATACACTTCAAATGTGGAAAAACTAGTTTCGTAGACATCCTCCTCAGTAATCAGAGGCGGAGCTAGCCTATCAAAGGGGGGTGGGGTGTGTGGGGGTGGGGGGTTCGGATGAACTCCCTTCGACGGAAAATTATAATATTATTAATATGTGGTTAAAATAATTTTTATTTATATATTCTAGATGTTGAACTCGCTTCGATAAGTTTTTCTTTAGATTTTGGACCCTAAGGAAAAATCTTGGCTCCGCCTCTGTCAGTAACATATATAGAAAGTGTCATTTGATAAAACTTAACTATGACAATTCAAATGTGGAGAAGATTGCCTTGTTTAAAGCAGAAGGACGTTTTAGCAACAACAAGCTTTATGGGTTCCCCAGTTTCTTTTAATAAATGCTAGCAGTTTTGTTGAGGACATTATTTTCTTAACATTTATATATTAAGGTTCTGTTTGAAACGAATCATAAATGATAGCAATGACCTTATTCTTTTACATAAACTTCCTAAATTTTACATATACGATATTTGTTGAAACTAACTAAATTGTGGGGGAAAAAATCCTCACCAATATAATGTTTTATAAGAAAAGTGGATTTAATTCTTGTGCTCTTTTGTGAACAATGAAATTAGTTTCTAGAATTTGGATCCATAATTTCTTTGTTTTAATTACTTCTAACACATTTATAGAACATAAAATAAATAGCAAATAAAATTGGAGTACCAATATATATAGATACTGTTATGAAAAAATATATTTTAACAAATAATTTGGATAAATAGATTAAACATTAAATGAAATGATCCAACCCTTCAATGATTCTCCATTTCCATTGAGAAGTAATGGACATCCTTTCCCTATTTGTGGGGTATTGGTTTGTTTGTTGCTAATGTTTGGAAGTCATAATAGTGGAGTTAATTTAGATCAGAATAATTAGGAATAATAGACGTGTTTTGTTATAGTGACTTTATCTATTTAAGGGCTCTTGTAATTGTGAAATAAAGAGCAATTCCATTGAACTTTCCTTTATTGTTGTTGACAATTTCTAACAATGTCACTAAAGGAGGGATGAAATCCTCTCAATCATAAATGTATCATACCAATAGAAATATTAAAGAATATATATCCAGATTTGATAGCCTTGTTTTTTACGCATCGATTTGTTGTGTTTCCCTTTGGAGATGACATTATTGTCAGTAGTATCCATCGAACATTCATGATCGCTTTTGCTTTTGACACCTTTCCTCGGAGTTACCGCTTATGTTTTGGAATGTCTAGGGGAGGAAGTTTCTCCTCTGAGTTACCACTTGATCTAAAAGGTGAACAAATATTCATGTCCTTCTTTCTCATCTCAGCAACATATCGACTATATTACAAACAAAACGATCAGCAAATACATTGGATTATTTTCTTGTCTGATCTAATGGAGGAGTTAATTTTTCAAGCGATCACTCAACTACTAGTTATTATTCAGAAT
>NW_025877460.1:0-1031 GCF_002878395.1 Capsicum annuum
CCTTGCCAGTTAGGGGAGAACTTGCCTTTCGCTTCAACCTGGTGAGGAAGGATACGTCTCAATACCAACTGACCAACTTCAAAATTCCTGGGACGGACCTTTTTGTCATACGCTCGAGTCATCCTCCTCTGATATAACTGGCCATGACACACAGACGCTAGCCTTTTTTCCTCAATCAAACTCAAATATTCCAGTCGGGTTTTTACCCATTTGTCATCATCAATCTCTGCTTCTGCAATGACTCGAAGAGAGGGAATTTTAACTTTTGTAGGGATGACTGCTTCTGTCCCATACACCAATAAATAGGGAGTTGCCCCTGTTGAAGTACGAACAGTGGTTCGATAACCTAGCAATGCAAACGACAACTTTTCATGCCACTGTCTAGACCCTTGTACCATTTTTTGCAGTATCTTTTTTATATTCTTATTGGCGGCTTCTACAGCACCATTGGCCTTTGGGCGATATGGATTAGAATTTTGATGTACGATCTTAAACTGTTGACATACTTCTTTCATCAAATGACTATTGAGATTGGCAACATTGTCTGTAATGATCGTCTTAGGAATTCCAAATCTACAAATGATATTGGCATGAACAAAATCTACCACAGCCTTCTTTGTCACTGACTTGAAAGTTACTGCTTCTACCAACTTTGTGAAATAGTCAATGGCTACCAAAATGAATCTATGCCCATTTGATGCCTTCGGCTCAATCGGTCCAATCACATCCATTCCTCAAGCCACGAACGGCCATTACATGCAACTCAACAGGAGGAGAACGTATCAGATCACTGTGTACCTGACATGGATGACACTTTCAAAAAAATTAAATAGAATCCCTCTCCATAGTAAGCCAGTAATAACTTGCTCGAAGAATCTTCTTTGATAAGACATGACCGTTCATGTGTGACCCGCATACTCCAGAGTGTATTTTAACCATGATTGCCGAGGCTTCTTTTGCATCTACACACCTTAAAAGTCCCAGATCTGGGGTCCTCTTATACAAGATTCCCCCACTTAAGAAAAATCCAC
>NW_025877461.1:0-1234 GCF_002878395.1 Capsicum annuum
TATACATCCTTTTAGCAACAATAGAATCACCTACAGGAGTAGAAACAGAGAAGTATTCTACAATAACTTCAGGCTCAAACCCGAAACCAGTAGCCACATAAGGGGCCACATAAGATAAAGTAGACCCGGGATCAAGCAATACATAAACATCACGAGAAAAGATTCATAACATACCGGTGACAACATCTGGTGAAGCTTCTGCTTCCTGGCGGTTAGTCAAAGAATATAACCGGTTCCGATTGCTCCCAATAGCTGAAGGGGCACCCTTAGGAAAAGGAGCTGTGGAGGCGGCTTGGGACTTAGCCCCCCCCCTCCCTCCATATTTTCTCTAGCAGAAGGATAATCTCTCTGAAGGTGACCTACTTTGCCATAAGTATAGCAGTTTCTCCCCTCAAACCAACAATTCCCTAGATGATTCCTTCCTCAAACCTTGCACCGCGGATAAGTACGATGCTACTGGGCCATACTACCCTGAGACTATGTGCCTAGAGCTTTGGATCCATGAGAAGTCTAAAAACTTTGAGTTACTCTGTCTGTCGGTAGTCTGGGTGTTGGGGCGCTGGCTGCTGACTATGCATTATTCCAAAACTTCTTCTTCTTTGACCAATTATTACCCCAGTTACCACTCTGCAGCGGACTCTGGTGCTGGTCTGCAGATCTAGCTCTCTTAGCCTGTCTTTTTCTTTAGATTCAGTAATCTTTTTCTTCTTCTCTTCCACCTGCTACATATGAACAGTCAATCGAGCAAAGTCTTACTCCTTATTCAATATAGCCCCTTGGCACTCAAGTACCAGGTTATCAGCAAGGCCAGATGTAAATTTCCTCATTCGGGCTCTCATATTACTAGTCAACTCTGGTGCATAGCGGGATAGTTTATTAAACTTCAAAGTGTACTCCTGGATACTCATTCTAACCTATTTCAGATTTATAAACTTTTTTGCTTTGGTCTCCCTCAACTCCAGAGGAAAGAATCAATCAAGGAAAGCTTTCACAAATTTGCCCCAAACTGTGGGCTCAGCACTTTTACCTTTTGCATCTTCCCAGTTGGCATACCACTAAGTCGCAACATCCTTGAGCTAATAGGTTGCTAGCTCCACCCCTTCAACCTCATCCACATGTATCACCTTAAAGATCTTTTCCATCTCATCCATGAACACCTATGGATCTTCCTCTACCTTGGTGCCAGTGAACTTAAATGGGTTTATCTTCATGAAATGCTCGACTCTAGTAGCAT
>NW_025877462.1:0-2578 GCF_002878395.1 Capsicum annuum
GAGGTTATAGTTGACCCTATGAACTCATTCATCCCTAGTTCCACCTATATCAATTTAGGTACTATCTTAACATTAAGTTAATGAGAACTCATTTTAACTTAGAGTGATCGATCGACAACTCGGGTCGAGATGAATGCAATACCAATACCATGCAATTGTAAAGACTCGATTTAAGTTATAGTTGATCCTATGAACTCATTCATACCTAGTTCCACCTATATCAATTTAGGTACTATCTTAACATTAAGTTAATAAGAACTCATTTTCACTCAGAGTGATCGATCGACGACTTGGGTTGGAATGAACACAATACCAATGCCATGTAATTACAAAGACTTGATTGAATTGTAGTTGACCCTATGAACTCATTCATCCCTAGTTTTATCTAAATCAATTTAGGTACTATCTTAACATTAAGTTAATAAGAACTCATTCATCCATAGTTCCACCTAAATTAATTTATGTATTATCTTAACATTAAGTTAATGAGAATCTTTTCAACTCAGAGTGATCAATCGATAACTTGGGTAGGGATGAATGCAATACCAACACCATGAAATTGTAAAGACTCAATTAAAGTTGTAGTTTATCCTATGAACTTATTCATTTATTCCTAGTTCCGCCTAAATCAATTGCAATAAAATCTGTTGTAACAAACGACTGAGTTATTAGAAATTTTCAAATAGATATTCATATCCGTTGCAACAGATGACATATCTAATTTGATTATCAAATAGACCTTTGCATTTGTTGTGACAACTGACTGAGCTATTGTAAATTTTCAAACAGATATTGATATCTGTTATAACAGATGACATATCTAATTTAATTATCAAATGAACATTTGTATCTACTGTTATAGATGACTGAGCTGTTGGTATTTTTAAACAGATATTGCTATCTGTTGCAACAGATGACATATGTGTTTAAAAATCTTTTTTTCTTTTAATTTTTAAGAAAGCTTCTGTCCGAGTAGATAAAGTAGTACTACTAAAGGTGGTAAAAAAGTTTCTTGGATAACTCAAAAATGAGTTCATTGAGTTGTCTTATCTTGTCTTTTCAATGTCACTAGTCTTATCGTGACCCTCAATTATAAATGAATATTAATTAATGAATATTGAAACCCACGTCTATGTATAATACATCTATAATTATCTCATTTCTCTTTCAGCTTCAACCCTAAATTTATTGTATTCATCTCTCATATTTTTATTTCTCCCCTCTTTAGGGTTATCACAACATTTTCTCTCTTTTCTCTTCTTTTTCTCATAAAGACCCTTTTGAATCTAAACTGATCCATATCTTTCCTCAATTGAAATTGCTGTTTTGATCCCCTTTTGACATTAAGGTAGGGTTCACTATTGCTCTTTGTTCTCGTCTTGTTCTTTTCAAGTTATTTACATTTGTTTTTTTAATTTAATTACCATTTACCTTTATCATATTCATTTTAAAAATTTGAAGGAACTTTAAAGTGTAGAATAAATAAATTGAGAATTTTTATTACAATATGCAAAAAAAATCATCTATTGGGAGAAGTTTAAAAGCCTTGTTGGTAGTATCATTTTTTTTGTATGTATTTTGTTTGTTTCTTTGTTGTTGTTGTTGCTGTTATTGATTTTATTGGTGGGGTTGATGTTGTTAGAACTTGTGGTGTGGTGTTGTTGATGGTGTTGGGACAAAGGATGTTGCTTTTTTGTTGTTGATGATGTTGTTGGAACAAATCTTGTTGTTTCTTTGTTATTGATGTTTTTTATTTATTGTTTCTTTGTAGTTTATGCTGTTGTTGATGTTGCAATAGAAAGAGCATCTGTTGAAACAAATCAAATCACCAGTAGGGCTGGTTTGATGTGTTCCAATAGACTCTACATCTGTTGCAACAGACTCCACATCTATTGCAACAGACTCCACATCTGTTGTAATAGACTCTACATCTGTTGCAACAGACTCCACATCTTTTGCAATAGACTCCATATCTGATATAACAGACTCCACATCTGATGCAATAGAATCTACATCTGATGCAATAGACTCCATATCTAATGCAACAGGCTTTACATATGTAGCAACAGGATCTATATCTAATGCAACAGATGAAAAATTTTCTTTCTATGACATTGATTTTTTTCTCTTTTTTGTAGATATAAAAAACTAAAAGTTGATCAACTTTTCCATGACAAGCATAAGATGCTATAGTAAAGATGAGTTTAGAAAAATAAGCTACATATAGATGGAACCACTTCATATGTGGGAGGTATATATTACTGATAATGTTATCATGATAACACATATAGAGTACGCTGATTTTGTGAATGCTGTTTTTACCAATTAGTCATTAATTATTCAAACAAAATATCTGTAATTTTATAGTTAAGTTTTGTAGGTTTGAAGTGATAAGACTGAGGGACCATGAATATGGTTCTGATACGCTGTTAAGATTTAATGTTGTTTTTTGTTCATGTTTATGTGTCAAGCATTATGAAGGGATCTAGTTTTGGTGACATTATAAAGAGATTCAATAGTGATTGGACTAACTTTTAGGGTGCATTGGTCCCTTAGAGAGCCTTCGAAGCCTCCCACA
>NW_025877463.1:0-2241 GCF_002878395.1 Capsicum annuum
ATGTCATGCTTTTCAAGATGTTTTCAAACAATTTACATCATATGAACATTTAAAAAAAATTCACATCAAGAGAGGGATTTCATATAATTCATGCTCTCAAATTAACACATTTTCGAAACACATGCATATACATATATAATATGTCAAATCACTTCGGAAATAGGCCTAAAGACCAAATTAATATTATAGAAACGTTCAAAACATGATTATATTCATAGTTTCAAAACCCCCCATTGTAAAACATGAATTTAAAGGCCCATGAGATTCTAGGATAACCCCACGTACCTCTATATGCAAATATGATAGGTGTTTCTTGAAGCCTCTGTATGACTTATTATATATTTATCTTTTATTTCTACAAATTAAAAAACTTATTATTTCAATTATATAAACTCTTAATTTCTCCAAACAACATTTAGTTCAAACTTGAAGATTTTTGTAAATTTAAACACTTCATGTAGGATTTTTCTTGCAACTAAGATTCATTTTTTACATGTTAGTTACTACTATTTCTATTTTATGAGTATTTTCTTACCGGTTAAACCGAAAACTGAATCATTAAGGACTAAAAACCGAAAAAAAATATTTTATTGGTTTGGCTATTGGTTTAGCATATTTAAAAACCGAAAACAAATAAATCTAATGATAATATGTAAAACCCAACTGAACCGACCGATGCACTCCCCTAGACACAAATGCTTAAATCACTTGACAAATTGTATGAGATGCACAAATTTTGCATGACAAATTGCGATACAAGACTCGCATATATATATTTATTTTAACTTTATATGATAGTCTAAGTATTTATTTGTGCAACACTCAAAATTAAATATATAAATATTTATTGATGATGTCAAGTTGAAAACACATTTATGTATTATGTCAAACGTATAATTCCTTTTTTGAACTATAGCTATAACATGTAGCATGAGTGAATGTACTCTAATTTTAAGTTGATGAATTCACCTAACATTACTACAATTAGTAGATTAATGAGCAAAATTAAATTCATTGCTATTTATTTATATTTTAAAAAAGCAAGGTGGAGTCAGAGAGCAATTATCATAATTAAAGAGGAGCTAAAGGTATAATTAAATGAGAAGCATGGAGTCTTTTGATAGAGTTTTTTAAAAAATTAATAACAACAACAACAATAAATTCATTATATTTCCACATAGTGGGGTCTGGAGAGGGTAAGATGTACGTAGTCCATATCACTACCTTCGGAGAAGTAGAAAGGCTGTTTTCGATAGATTTTTGGCTTAAGAAAAGGAATAATAATCAAATCTGTGATAAAGCATGGAATGTATTACGTAAAAAACCATCATTTCATAACAAAAAGATATTTTGTTGATTATTTAAATATTTAATATTATTTCATATTTCATATTTAATAAATTACATTTCATATGTTTTTAATAATATTATTATAAGAAAATAAATATGAATGATTTGATTACAATTTACTAAAAGAAATACTACAAGAAAAAATAAATTCTCATATGATGTGAAATGTTTGAAATTATCTTGACAACCTTGAAATGAAATATTTTGAAAATGGTCATGGTTTTAACTTGCAATAAGAGGGTTGTTATGTTGAAATATGATGAATATAATGGTTGCATGAAAGAATGATGTGATATTGATGACTTGCAAGTCGGGTATGACGATACTTTACAGAATAAGATATGTGATTAAATTAAATGGAGTTTGATGCATTGATTTTACATGAGATAGGTGGATGCCCAAAGAAGGTATTTGAGTGTAAGGGCTCATTACTGGAAACCATGTTTGCCAACATAGGGATTTGGTACCAGGCTAAGTGATCTTGTGTACTTGATTTTATGTCATTCCCAAATTTGAACTATGGTTAGGAGCCCAGGCTAAGTGATCTTGGGCACTACTATACTTTATTGGGTCGAGACACCCTGCTATGTGATCTTGTGTGTCTTCCTTTCACTTATACTCTAATCTCAGCGGCAACCGAGATTTGACTGTTGGTGTAAATGTTATATGTAGGGTATTCCACCTAGCTTAGCTGCATTACATTGTTGTTGAAAACTATTACATTATGCCCATGTGTTTTCAGATGATTTGATATGGAACTGCTTTATAATGGCTCTCACCTATATTTGGAAAAAAATATTATATTTTGTTTTTGGTTTCTGTTCGTACTAGTACTTTTGTATTAACCCCATTCCCTTCCAGGTTTGGAGGCATAGTTTAAGGGTTCAGATA
>NW_025877464.1:0-2417 GCF_002878395.1 Capsicum annuum
TATTAGAAAAATAGTGAAAAGACAATTTTATCTTAAGCAAAAACTTTTACTGAGACGCAAAAAGTTTTGTAAGGCTCTTCACACTTTTAATATATATATATATATATGTATGTATGTATGTATGTATGTATGTATATGGGAACGTGCATTGCACGTTTATCCTTAATTATTTAATATAAAACTTGAATTTTCAACGACAAATATTTGCTTGGTGATGAAATCATGCCGCAACTAAATATCATTATATATTTCAAACATACAAATATATTATAGCAGTATCAAGAAATAAAATATAATATCACAAAATGATAAGATACTTATGCAAGTTTTTTTCATCCTACGAAGCACAAAATATAAAAAGTTTATTAATAGGTATATAATAGTAGCTAAGACAGTATTTATATACAAATCCCAATAATTTATCGCTACGTTCCTATTATAACATAAAGGCAAGTCAAATTGGAGCATTGCAAGTTCTTATTCTTCCAAATCAAGTAGATTTGGTCAACAATTCGTGTGACTCGTGTTTTATGATTTCTTAATCTTTATCTACTTCCGAATCCTTTCAGCTTCACCCCTCGCGCTATGGCATGTAACCTGTAAATTGCATATGAATTTAAGAAAAAAAATAATAGTATATGATAGACTTTGTCAATGCCATTTCAATTTCTAACGTGTAATAAAAAAATAGTAAAGATAACAGAATTTCTTAAGAGTACACGGTAATAATTTATAATTTATTATTGTAAACATTAAAAACAGAATATAATTTAAAAACTTACCTCAAATCAATTTGATATACCAATTAATAATTAATAATTATACGATATTTAGTACGTCCGAACTAATATATCTTTTCATGAAAACGAACGTCTCTATTAATAAATTTCTTCAAAAATATACGATATAGTAGATCATATTGTTATGTAAAGTCCTACTTCCAAAAGACCCATCAGTATGAAATCTAGAAGGCGTGACCTAAAGATGAATTTCTCAACATATGCAAATATTTTCTTATACTTCTAATGATCACACTTATACATGTTTTAATTTTTAATTGATATAACATATTTCATTTGAAATGTTTTGCTAGAAAGGAAAAAAAAAACTCGATATTTCAACCCAGTTTGTGAGCTAATCATAAAATAGTGTTGATAACATAATCTCGAGAATAACCTTTTTTCAAAAGGTAAAAAATTATCAACACCTGGTGTTTACATCAAGCCAATACATACATGCCATGTGTTTAAATTTAGAGTACATTTTACTTAATCATAATTAATTAGCTTGTATTTTATATTAGTAAATTATTTAATCATAATAAATTATATTAATTTAGTGTAAACACTAAGTGTGGACATATTTTTACCTTTTCAAAATAGTTTCAAAAATTTTATTGAATATTTCAGAATAAAGAGAACATATGAATTCATTTATTTGGATCAATTTGGATGTAGAAGAGAACAAACCTCATGAGGTAGACATCTATAATCATTAGTCTCATAGTCCATTGCCTCCTTAATACTCCTGCAAGCATCCACTATCACCAAAGCAAATTCCCCTCAAAATGTCTCAAACTTCATGTTATTCTTGTCAACTGTTCGATGTGTGCTTTCCCAAAAATCATCTAAAAAACACAGCCAAATCAAACAATATTCGATCTAGGTTCACCACTAAAGAAAGAAAAGAATAGAAATAAAATATGCACAAATTAAACAAATTTAGTTTTTAGTTAAGAGAAAAAAAAGCCAGTCAAAAGATGAACAATAAAATTAACCCTAATATCTAAGAGTTTAAAATCAAACTAATTTTCACCACTTAAAAAAATAACATTTCAATAATTTTTTTTTTTTTTTTAAAAACCTATGTTATATACTCTATTCTCACACACCCAATCTTTCCCTTTCTTCTAACTATATTAGAGGAATAGAAAGCCAAGACTTGGGGAATGAAGAGAAAGCCAAGAAGAATATTAAGACAGATAAGTGTAGGTTAAGGAGTACCTGAATTTTCTAATGTTTTTCAAACAATGAGGAAGTTCATAGACAACTTGGTTGTCAATTCGCTTAGTTGCTGTATCTGAAGTGCTTAAACCTTGTATTGATGAAATCACATAATATTCAATGACGAATTTAAAATTTTCACTAAGGAGGTTTGAAAACTAAAAATATAGTGATTGAGATATGAACTTGAACCTAAAGGTGAATATTGAACTTCCTCAACTACTGATCCAACCTCTAATCTTACGTTCTAAAGGTTCAAAATCAATAAATACACATAGAATATTTTTTAAAAATTCTATTGAATACGTGCCATGAACCTAGCCAAAAATTTGTTGGACAACATTACAATAATTTCAATCAAATAATCACAAAATAAAAATAAATTAAATCAGAAGATGAAAAAAAAAATTCACA
>NW_025877465.1:0-2494 GCF_002878395.1 Capsicum annuum
CTTTTGGACTTGAACCATTAACTAGTGAAGACTTTCTAAATCATTGACTACTTAGTAAACAAATCTTAAACTAAGTGATTCATTAAATGAAGTAGAAAAATACTCCACACATATTGCTATGTTCCGGTGAAAATCAAAATCCTTTGATACCTTACAGCCATGTGTCCCGAATCCTTTTAGCTAAGTGCTTTAAGATTTCCCTGTAAAAATATTATTGAAGCGGCCTCCACTTCACACTTAGTGCGGTGAATTCATCAAGAGTAACTTTGCATACTCCGACTAAGTAGTCTATGAATTTCATTAAGAGAAATTAATCTCATCCTCCTTTACAACAAAGTATCAGTAAATCTATCAAGAGTGTTCCTACACACTCCAACCGAAATCGGTGTATAGACTTAATAAGATAATATAATCTCATTCTTTTCTTTTGTAGGAATACTGTCAAATCTATCAAGAGTGTTATTATTTAATCCAACCGATATCGGTTTTATAGATTTATCAAGAGAATAAATCTGAACTTACGCACATCTACTCACTCTCTAGGGAAAAATTTTTTATTGATGTGCTTCACAATTGTAACTTTACTTGTTTTTCCATTTGAACCTAAGATTGCATCATTAGGGTTACCATAAAGTACAATCAATCTACAATAGGCTTCATTCCCATCCCATTACAAGTTTGTACCACCAATTCCTTGCCTAACCCTTTAGACAAAGGATCTATTAAATTGAGTTTGGACTTCACATATTGAAGCGATATTATGCCATCCTCCAATAATATTTTCACATGATTGTGTTTGAGACGAACTTGTCTTGACTTGCCATTGTAACAATCACTTAAAGCCCGAAATATAGCATTTTTATTATCACAATATATAGTCAAAGGTGGTATTGGCTTACCCCATAATGAAATATCTATCAATATACTCCGCAGCCAATCAGCTTCTTCTCCAGCAAAAGACATAGCGATAAATTCTGACTCCATGGTTGAGTGAGTAATACATGTCTACTTCCTTGATCTACAAGATATTGCTGCTCCATCCAAAGTAAAAATTCAAGTAGTAATAGATTTAGAGTCATTTGGATCAGAATTCCAAGTAGCATCACTATAGCCTTCAAGAACTGCTGGAAGGTAGAATAATGCAGGCCAACATTAATTGTACCCTTCAGATACCTTAAAACACGAATTAAGGCATTCCAATGCTCAACTCCAGGGCTACGAGTAAACTTGCTCAATGTTCCTACAGCATAACCAATATCTGGCCTGGTACAATGCATGACATACATAAGACTCCCAACAATCTTTGAATATGTCAATTGATCAAGAATATCACCAGAGTTTTGTACTAGTTTGATGCTAGGATTAAATGGTGTAGGAGCAAGCTTGTCGTCAAAATGACCAAACCTCTTTAGAACCTTCTCAATATAACTTGATTGAGTAAGAGTCAAACCACTTGCCGATCTTACAATTTTGATGCCTAAAATTACATCAGCTTCTCCAAGATCTTTCATTTCAAACTGAGAAGCAAGATCAGCATGTCATCTACATAAAGACATATTATAACACCAAAATTTTCTTAAAATTTACTAAATATGCAGATATCGCCACCATTGATTAAGTAGTCATTAGAAATCATAGCTTTTTTAAATTTATCATGCCATTATTTTGGAGTTTGTTTTAATCCATAAAGAGATTTAAGAAGTTTACAAACTTTACGTTCTTGACCAGGATTGACAAATCCTTCTGGTTGTTTCATATAGACTTCTTCGTCTAGATCTCCAATCAGGAATGCAGTTTTCACATCCATCTGATGAATCACAAGACCATGAATTGTTGCTAGAGCAATCAAGAGACGAATAGAGGTTATCCGAGCTACAGGTGCAAAAGTATCAAAATAATCAATATCTTTCAATTGAGTAAAGCCTTTAGCTACCAAACGAGCTTTGTACTTATCTAAGTACCATCGGATTTTATTTTCTTCCTAAAAATTCATTGGCAACCAATTGGTTTACATCCAGGAAGAAGATCTGACAATATCCATGTATTGTTAGATAATATAGAATGCATTTCATCATCAATGGCTTCACGCCAAAATGGAGCATCATGTGAAGACATAACTTCAGCATAACTTTTAGGATCTTTTTTAACCAAATAAGCTTGAAAATTAGGTCCAAAGTCTTTTGATTTGGCTGATCTTGAACTATGTCTTGGTTGACTTTCTTCCAATGGCTCAACTATTTTCCTTTTAAAAGGAGGAATAGAAGAACTTGAATCTTGTTCAAAAGAATCTTTTTTCTTGGGATATATATGCTAAAAAAAGTTAGCATGTAAAGATTCAATAATTGTGTGAGGACTTGGGGTCTCAAGATTTAAAAATCTATAAGCCTTACTGGTTTGTGAATAACCAATAAACACACAATCTACTCCTCTATAGATAATCTTGGTTAAATGTTGATTTGGTAATCGAACATGAGCCAAGCAACCCCATACTTTA
>NW_025877466.1:0-1563 GCF_002878395.1 Capsicum annuum
ATTTTACAGTCAAGAGACAGATCCCTTTACAGAACAACTAAAGCAAATAGTATACAAGAACAATGTCAAACCAGTACCACATCCAAAACTCTTTTTTGGATGGTATTTCCACATGATGTGCCTTCTTCAATGCGCTTATTCAACAGAAAGTATGAACAAATCCCTCGTAAATGAGTCCAACAACAATATATGTCCACTGAGCAACCAGTCTAACATTAGAATGTCTACATCCAAACACCCACTGATTTAACGTCACTATCACAACCTCCATAAGTGAAAAAGAAATTGTCGTCTTGTGCGACTTTATATCCCAATTCAAAGTAAATGCACCCAGAAGAAATTGAATTTATTCAATCATGAGAACAGAACTGGCAAGCATCAAGAAATCGTTAAGAAGATAAGTCGGAATGAGAAACAGGACAAACATATGTAAACCAGCTCAGAAAGGCTATATCAACCACTATATTTGCAATTGCTCCTATTTGTTATAAAATTCTATTAGTTAATCAAGAAACTGACAGCAGAAGGTTTATTGTGGAGGGAAATCACTGTCTCAAAAGCTCCCACCAAAGCTTTAACCTTGCTCTTCCCGGTTTCAACAAGCTTACTCGTCGTCTCTTCAATAACATTATTTAACAAACCCTGCACATCTTTCTTTTCTTGCACATCCTGATGCCTCAAAACAATTTTTCCAGAGATAGGGATGGTATTACTTTTGTCACCATCAACTACTTTATTTTTAAAGATTCTCTTTCTTATATTGTTGTCCTGGATTTCACCCACATGTCGTCCCCATCTAAATGTCAGCCTCCCAGGGCTGCTGGTTTCTTGCAAAAGATCAACTATCTTGCCCCTCCTGAACTTCAGTTTCACTGCCGAAGAATTATTATCATTAGAACAACCTGTCTTACCTTTTCTCAATGTCTTTTTCTAATTTTTCCCAACAGTTTCTGCCTTTGCTATGTGCAACAGCTTTTTGCTGCTAGAGGTGTATTTACCCAATGCACTGTCAACTTCCTTTTTATCTTCTTCATTAGACAACGGACGTGATTGTAAATGGGATGAAGACTTTGGTGTTGCTTTCACTTTGGGAGTACGTAAAGTTTTCTCAGGAACCATTTCAAGGTTCAGTTTGTTTGTCCCATATCTCCGCATCTTGTTCTGGTCCTTCAGAGGAGCCAGCACTTTTAAGCTTTTATTGCTTCTTACCCTCAAGATCAAAGGTTTAACAGAGGAAGATTTTGGAGGAGATGAAAGAGTTGGCGTCTTCAAATATTTCTCTGCAGATACTTTAGGTGCAATTATTTATTTTCTATAATTAGCAACACTGTCTTTCTTGCCTCCTGCATCTACACCTCCTAAGATCTTAGATGAAGATTTCATTTTCTTTTCTGTCTCTGGCATCTTGTCACTTGAGGAATCCAATTTCAGAGAGTGAACACTCTTTGGTGTCAGCAGTATCTTTTTCTTTTTTATTTCAGAGGGTTCAAGAGAGTGAAACTTAGGAGAAGGCCTTCGATCGACCACATTCAACTTCTTTCCCTGTCCTAGCATACTCCCTGG
>NW_025877467.1:0-1214 GCF_002878395.1 Capsicum annuum
CCCCCTAACCCGTCGAAGGGTTGAGACCATGCCAGAGCCCAGGACACCTCCCCCCAACCACCCGGCCCAGGCTCGGGCGTGGTACCCGCCGGCTACCTCATAGGCTCAGGACCTCACCCGAGCCCAAGACTAGCCGCCCCACCACCCTCCTCCGTCCCAGGCTCGGGACCATGCCCGAGCCGCCCAGGACCCCCCATCCCAGGCTCGGGACCACGCCTGATACGAGAATAATCACGGATATGGACTTTGGAGAGTGCATGTTGGACCCGAACCTTGGCAGGCGCAATTGAAGTGTAAAAGAGGCCCAAAATGCACCCAAATCAGCCCATAAATTACACTAGATGGGTGCCCACTCTTTGAAGGGCCTTTTGGTCATTTTAACTTATATTTTGTTATAACTATAAAAAGAACATTTTAGGGTTTTTAGTTTAGTTTTTGGATGATATTTCGGAGTCTTATAAGACTTGTAACAAGCTCTCTCTTTAGTGAGAAGAGTGACCACCGAAACTAGGATACAACAATAGGGTGGATTCTCTTTTGTTGTTGCTTGCTTGGAAACGTTGATGCTAGAGAGGTGGAATCCGATCTTGTGTCACGTAAGAGATAGGTTTATTGTTATGTGTAGTGTTAAGGGTTCAAAAGTGTCCATTCTTGAGTTCTTAAGATTATACCTTCATGTGGTCTATCTATCTATCATTTTACCTTCTTGTAATCTTGTTTAGTGTTTGTGTTGTAATCTTGTGTTCCTGTTGTTATTGTTAAATCCGAATCTTGTGTCTTCTTGTTCATCATCTTATGTTGTTAATCTAGTTTGTTGTCCGCTGATTTGGTGTAATAAACACCTTGTTATCTTCTTGTTATTGTGTTCTTAGGAAGTCGAGACTTGGTCTCCAAAAGGGTTCACGGATTTCTTCCATTTTGTGGACTGTTTTTTGGACTAATTTTGGTGTTCCCTTGTTTGTCCCGTATCATTGGGTATCAAAGCCATCTTTGGTTTTGTTCTTACAATACCAATCTTGGACTTTCTTGCTAAGAAAATAAAAAAAGAAAAGAAGGAAAGAAAGACGTGTTCTTGAGCTTGAGATCTTGGCCGAGAAGTTGAACTTGTTGTTGTTGTATCTTGGCCGAATGTTGTGTCTAGGTCTAGGATTTATTTTGCTTGTGTTGTTGTTTCAAGTGTTAGTATTCTTGTCCATTAACACTTTGAGTCGATC
>NW_025877468.1:0-8752 GCF_002878395.1 Capsicum annuum
CGACCCGTTGGCATAGGCTTCTGAAAGATATACTTCAAAGGATCCATGCGGGAGATGAGATAAGTAGTATAGGATGAGAGATAGTGCTTCAACTTCTGTGCTACCTAGTTTAGGGCACAACACGTCCTTTCAAGAAGAGTATACCTAGCCTCATATACGGTGAACTTCCTGCTAAGATAATAAATAGCCTGTTCCGTTTTGCCCGTGACATCATGTTGACCCATGACACAACCGAAAGAATTGCCCATGACTGATAAATATAAGATCAAAGGCCTACCAGGCTCCGGGGGTACCAGCACGGGCGGATTGGACAAATATCTTTTGATTCGATCGAACGCTTCCTGACATTCTTCAATCCATTTTACCGCAGCCCTCTTTTTCAGCAACTTGAATATGGGCTCACAAGTGGTTGTGAGTTGAGCAATAAACCTGCTAATGTAGTTCAGTCTACTAAGCAAACTCATCACCTCCGTTCTATTCTTGGGCGGGGGCAAATCCTGAATGGCTTTAATTTTTGAGGGATCCAATTCAATTCCCCGACGACTGACTACAAACCCCAATAGCTTTCCTATGGAATTCCAAATACACATTTTGCCAGGTTGAGTTTGAGATTATACCTGCGAAGCCTTTCGAAGAACTTTCTTAAATCAGTAACATAGTCGGCCTAACTTTTTGACTTAATAATCACATCATCCACGTAGACCTCAATCTCTTTATGCATCATGTCATGAAACATAGTGGTCATGGCTCTCATTTATGTTGCTCCAGCATTCTTCAAACCGAATAGCATCACTCGATAACAATAAATTCCCCATGGTGTGATAAAAAATATCTTCTCCGCGTCTTCATCATCCATAATGATCTGGTGATATCCGACATAGCAATCCATAAAAGAGGCAACTTCGTGTTTAGCACAGTTGTCTAAGAAAATGTGGATGTTGGGCAGTGGAAAATCATCTTTCGGACTGGCTCTGTTTAAATCATGGTAATCAACACACACTCAAATTTTGCCATCTTTCTTTGGTACGGGAACAATGTTAGCTAACCACATGGGGTAATGAGCCACTCGAATTACTTTGGCTTCAAGTTGTTTCATGATTTTCTCTTTAATTTTAATACTTACATCCATTTTAAACTTCCTCAACTTCTGTTTGACAGGAGGGAACGCGGGATCAGTTGCAATTTGTGAGCCACTAATTCAATGCTTAAACCAGGCATATCATCATAAGACCATGCAAAAACATCCTTATAATCCATTAATGCTTGAATCATTTCATCTTTTAGCTGTGGAAAAAAATGTACACTGATTTTAGTTTCCCTAACATCTTCTTGATCCCCTAGATTTATTGGCTCAGTCTCATTCAAATTAGGATTCGGTTTGTCTTCAAACTGTTCCAACTCTTTGCTTATTTCTTCTAGTGTTTTTTCTTCATCATATTCCCCATCCTGCTTCATCACATCTTGATTAGTTTGGATTTTAAGATCAGGCTGAAAATTCCGCATGCATGTCATGTCATTAGAATCAGCATACAGAGAACTGTGTAAAAAGAAAAACAAAATATATTAGACACGAAACAAAAGGGACATTGCATTTCATTAAATAAAAAGATAGAAGGGTTTAAACACAGATGCCAATATAACATAAACAAACCAAAATCTGAATTACAACCCTGAAATAACTCGGATAAACAGAAAGAAAAACAAAATAAACTATCAAAACTCCCTTCTGACGGGGAGAGGAGTGACTTCCCAATTATTGAGCCGGACAGCTGGACCTATGAATTGTACGTCTGCTAGACTGGTACCTTCTCCTACTTCGACCATATCAACTTCAATAAAAAGGTTCTGGAAGTCATCAACCAATTCAACTTTAAATTCCACATGCTTCATGACACCGCTCTTAACAAATGATTCACTGAGTAGTGGCATTGGGCGAGGGAGTAACCATGTTTCCTTTTTCCTTCCCTTGCCTTTCTTCAGATCTTCAGCTGTAGGCTCAAATCCCAGACCAAACGTGCCCACGTTCTCACTCGAACATATGGGATGAACTATACTATGCAGAGACGCTCCCAAACCCTTTCCTGGTTCAAATCCATATTTCCAAAGTTCACTCACCATCATGATAGAAGCAGAAGACAATTGCGGTCCCGATATAGCCTGCCATTCAAGAATACGATTCACTGGCACTGTATCAAAAATTTGATAGACGAATGTCTCCTCTACATTATTTGCTTCAATAAGAGACAAGGGAGAATCTTCGTAGGCTGACAAATCTCCTTCACCATGAATAACTACTTCTTGCCTGTCATGCTCAAACTTAATCATTTGGTGCAGTATAGATGCAATCTCCTTGGCCTTGTGGATCCACGACCTTCCCACCAACAGATTATAAGAGGAGTCTATATACAATACTTGAAACTCTATGGCGAACTCAACAGGCTCTATGGTCAACATTAGTTCTATTTCGCCAATGGAATTTGATTTTGCACCATCGAAAGCCCTAACACATACATTGTTGGGCTTGATCCTGTTAGCACCAATATTCAGCTTTTGCAAAGTAGAAACAGGGTGAATATTTGCACCTGAACCTCCATCAATCATAACATGAGTGACGTAGAAATCTTCACACTTTACTGAAATGTAAAGGCCCCGATTATGCCCTGTACCTTCAACAGGCAATTCATCGTCAGAAAAGCTGATCTGATTGACCTCAAAGATTTTTTCAACCATTTTCTCAAGTTGGTTGATTGTAATCTCCCTTGGAACATATGCTTCATTTAATATCTTCAGTAAAACATCACGATGCTCCTTGGAGTGCAACAGCAAAGATAAAAGGGAAATTTGAGCGGGGGTTTTCTTCAACTGGTCTAATATTGAATACTCTGGCAACTTCATCTTTTTCAAAAATTCTTCGACTTCCTCTTCGGTGATAGGCTTTTTGATAGATGATGGTCCAATCACCGTTGGCTTGGACTTTCTTAAGCTTTCAGGCACGAAGCATCTTCCTGACCTAGTCAAACCCCCTAACTCATCTACCTCTTCCACTACTTCTTTCCTATGATAGGTCATCACAGTTTGCCCATAATTCCAGGGAACCCTTTTTGTATCAACTATCAGAGGCTGGGTCACCGATTTGAGGACAATAGGCGCTGCCAGTGCTTCTTTCACCGTTAAGATGGGCTGACTCAGAGCTCTCACCACTGTCAACTTAGGCTTATCCTGACTTAAATCAACACGCCTTCCGGCGCCTTGTACTGTGATCAGGGGTTTCTTTGTGTTTTCTTGGGCTTTATCTTCTCTCACTCTTCCCCGGTTCAATGACATTGCTTTCAAAGACTCCGCTACATTCACCGATTTCTCCTCAATGGTCTGTATCTTGACAATAGGCTTATAACCTCTCGAAGACTCTTTCTCGTCATATATCAATTCTAATATATTGGCTTCAGCATGGGTTGGCAGCGGATTCTGATTAATGTTTGGACCTTCCGGGGCCTGGACCAGCATCTGATTTGTGTCAATTAAATCTTGGACAGCTCTCTTTAAATGCCAGCATTTCTCGATATCATGGACTGGCATATCAGAACAGTACGCACACCTTAAAGAATAATCAAGATTCCTCGGCGGTGGATTTGAAAGCCTTCATTGAATTAGGCGTAAAACCTTCAACTTTCTCAACCTATCAAACAAGCTAGCATATGAATCCCCAAGAGGTGTGAATTGATTTTTGACCGCCTTCACCTTCTTATACTCGGGCCTAGGCTGAAAACTGGGTCTGGAGGGGTTTTGGTAATTTGGTGGAGCGAATGGGCAATTTTGTAGAGCTTGCGCGCACCACTGCGGGTAAGAAGGGGTTTGGGCATATGGTTGCGCGCTATATACTGGGTACGGGGGTGGTGGAATAGAATATAAAGGGTTTTGTGGAGGGTAGTAATGGTGGGGAGGAATATATGGAGCTTGGGTGTAGACTTGGGATTGGGATTGGGGATAGGGGTGAGGTGGTCTTTTAGGATAGGAATGGGTTCCAACTACGACAGTCGCCACACCCTCCTTCTTCTTTCTACCTCCAAATGCGCCAGATCCACCTTGAATCGCTTGTGCGGTGGCTTTTAATGCGGCAAAACTCACTATTCGACCGGTCTTAATTCCGTCCTCTATCATCTCCCCCATTTTGAGGACTTCCATAAAAGATTTTCCCATTGCCGGAAGTAAATGCTGAAAATAGGTCTCATCCTGCGCCTGAATGAAAACTTCTACCAACTTACTTTCTTTCATTGGAGGCTTTACCCTGGCGGCCTGTTCATGCCACCTTATCGCGTATTCCCTAAAACCTTCGGTGCTCTTCTTTTTCATGTTGACCAAGGATTTTTCATCCGAAATCAGGTCGATGTTATACTAAAAATGTTGAACAAATTCAGAAGCCAAATCATCCCAGCTGTTCCATTTATCGATATCTCAATCGATAAACCATTCTGAGGCGAGATCAGAAAGACTCTCACCAAAGAAGGCCATGAGCAGTTCTTCCTTTCCTCCTGCAGCCCTTAACTGGTTGCAATAACGTCTCAAGTGTGCAACGGGATCACCGTGTCCTGCATACTTCTGGATCTTAGGCATCTTAAAACCAGGGGGGAAGGTTGATGTCTGGAAACATGCAAAGATCTTTATAGGAAACACTCCTATAATCTCCGATTCCTTGCAAATTCCTCATAGCTTGCTCTAAACTTTTCAATTTCTGGGCTATGATATCCTGTTCCTCCGTTGCGACAGGTTTCTCCGTATCAAATGGAAATGCAGGCGGCTGAGTGTACCCATACGGTTCATTCATTTGCAAAGTAGGCTCCGGGGCATAATACTGGCTATCTGAAACCTTCAGTACTGACTCACTGGCAGACCTAGGAAGCCTCATTGTAGGACGCACAGCATATATGGGAGTTTTATGTGGTGGCGAAGCCACGAATACCGGTGTGATTGGTGGCGCTGGCTGAGCATCGGGTCTTGATTGGGGAGCTGCCAAGGGCACACCAAAACTGCCAGGATAATAATGTCGCGGAGTGAATCCTGGCGCGTGCTCAGGTGACTCAGTAGGAGCAGAGAATTGTGATTGAGAGAGCGGTGGGCAGTTAGAGATATTCCCAAGACCTTCAGGGAGCGGAGGAGGAGGCATTTCGCTGGCCCATGCGCGGTGTAAATCTATCAATTGTTGCCTGAGCCCTATTACCTCATCAGTGTGTTCAGAACTTTCTTCCCTGTGATCCTGATCCGGGTCAATGAGCGAATTTTCAGTCTCCCTGCTAGCCTTGGCGAGCTTTGCTTTGGATATAGTGAAGTATGGGTGACTAGCCAGAGTGCTGCAAACCTACCACTGTTATCTGAAATAACATGCTCATCCAAGACGACATCCGTTAGGATTAGGGCACACAACAAGCATGGGAATCACATTGGTAAAATTATCCTAAATTCATGTTCATTTCTACCAGCTTTTGAGGGTAGCGAGGTCATTTTAACATCATCCTGATTTTTGTCTACACTTTTTTTTTCTACACTTATTATTATTATTATTTCATATCCATCTCTATTCTTTTCCTTTCTCTAGTTATCTACCTTTATTTTATCATTCTTTATGGCTTTTGTTTTTCCTTAAAAGAGGAAAAATAATGAAAAACAATGAAACAAAATGATTAGATCAAACCCAAAAATAGGTTGCCTACGTATCATGTTGTACATGAATCAGATCTTGCGTAGTTTGGGCAGCACGTGCATAAACATTACCCACTTTATTTTAGAAAACGCAAATAAATAAACAAAGGAAAGACGTAACATCATAACATTTTGAAGAAAGAAAACAACAAAACGTATAAAAAGTTTGGGACCACTTTAAAACTAAACAACAAATACGAAATGACATTCTAGACCCCTAAAATGACATAGGTGAAATTACTAATAAAGACCCTAATACCAAAATAGCTTGACTTCGACTTAAAGTAGACACCACCCTACGATGACAGACACATAAAAGACTCAAACTGGAATAAGATAGGAAGTGGTCTTTCAGACTGGTGCTCTGCGTGATGACCCTGGCTGATATGGACTTGCCTCTGAAGTTCTCTTTATCCCATTCAAACTTTGTAGCATATCCTGTAAAGACACCCTGATACCGGGGCTGAAGCTTCGGGCCCGTATTCCTGCTTCATGAGGAGTGCACTTGGAAAGATTATTCTGACATCTTTCTACCGTCTTGAACAAATCTGCTAACTGAACTCTCAGTGTTTCCACTTTGAACCCTACACTTTCATCCTGATGGTCATCTACTATGCATTCTTCCTGTATTCTCCCTATAAGTTGCGCTGGTAAGGGTTGACTGATACCTCGGGGAATAGATTGAAGCCAGACCTCATATCCCTGAGTGTGGCCCGGATTATCCAAACTTTCTTTGAGTGTGTCCACACCTAGCTTTGTCGCATGCTTCCAAAACTGCTCGTACTTGCTCTCACCTAAGGCTTGGTCCTTGAAGTACTCAATATCCTTCAGAAAATTCACTGTTGGTGGCACGTCCTACAGCCTACCCAACTGGCGCATTACCCTAGAAGGACTGCATGGTCTAGTGCAATTGAGCCCTAACATGACTAAAGGGAGCTGTGTCTGACAACCCAACAATACTATCTTTGGGCGAAGCCACAGATAAGTCCACAATGTTATCCCTGGTTCTCGACTCAAGAAATTCAATCCAAGCGTCGACTCCCATGGGTAACGAGAATTTATCCAACCGCAGCCTGGATTCCATGGCTTTCACTCGATTGGGAATACAACGATCTAACACGTCTGGTCTAATTAAAGAAGGCGCATGCAAATGCTCTATTATCCATATTTGCAATATCAGGTTACTGCCCTAAAAAAATCTCCTTCCTCCCTTCACTTCGGTTAAAGCCTTATATATTTTTATTAAGATCATGGGTATGAGAGTGAACCTTCCCTTTTGATTAATGCCCTTGTCGTTTTGATCCTTATGAAATAGGACCATCACCACAGATTGCAAATGGGTATTAATACATCTTTCTTCTAGTGGAAACACTAAAGTACCTAACAAAGCGAGGGTGAAGACTTCAAGACGCTTTCTCTCCCACTTCTCCTAAGTCACATGAAATTCATCCCAAAAGCAATCAAAACCTTCCGAGGGCCCGAATCTAGCGAATAAAAAGTCTAAGGAAACCCACGAATCACTTAAACAACCCAAACGGATACCTTTACTTTTTAAACCACAAGACTGCAAAAATCTCACGCCAGTATGATTTCGTGCTCGGATCATATCCTTCTCGATATAGGACAAATGCAACAAACCGGATATTTCTGCCAAAGTAGGAGTCATTTCACACTCTCCAAACCTGAACACCAAACTACTTGGATCCCAAAAGGTCAACAAAGCCTCTATTAAATCTGGACGAGGGGTAACATGCAGAAGTTCCGTAAGATCACCTAATATTTAAATTAGTTTCTGTTGATCAACATAGTTAAACATTTCCCACCACTTGATTAACTTTTTGGGCACCTTGACAACCATCAGAACTCTAGACTTGGTGGACAAATCCATCCTGTAATAACACATAAGACGTTATCTCAAAAATTCGACAGGAGTAGAAGATTCCCAACCCTTGGGATTTTTTGACGCAAACATATGTCGATGGGACAGACCACATTCATGATTCCAATTTGCCAAACAGAAGTACTGAGCGAAATCAGTCTACTTGGCAAACAACTCTAGATTACGGGACGAGAGACCTAGGCTAATACTAAGACCAAGGCCGACACAAAAAATTATCGGACCCACCGAGGGTTGCCTACGTATCCCAACCCAAAGGAAGGGAATTAGGTATGCGTAGTTCATCCCGATTGGACAATTAACGATTAACTAATAAATTGACCCTAACTTAAGAGACACTGCCAAAACAAACGAATAAAAACTTTTTGAATTTTCAACTAGACACTTGAAATAAGACCGACGCCACTAATTATGTAGAAAAATCTTTTTGGTATTTCGTTTTTGACAAATACGTAGAAAAGGCAAACAAAACCCTCCTTTTTTTTCATTTTTTTTTTCATTTTTCATTTTTTTTAATGAATTTACGGTACTTTGAGAAGACAAATGCAAAACGTAAAAAAATCTTTTTGAGTTTTTGGATTGTGAAAAACAAAAGCCATAACGAATTCTAAAATAAACTACGACATTCCTCTTTTTTCATTCCTTTCGACTCACTTTTTCTATTTTTTTTCTTTTTTATTTTTGCCTACGCACCTTACTCCTAACTTTTTTCTCTTTTTACCAAAAATCAGTCCGTCAAATGACCATGTTACCCTTAAAAATGCAACAGTTAGCACGTAGGGATGCTTTAGAGGGGAGTCTCCTACAAAGGGCCATGTGGGTCCCGTTAGGTCTCCGTATGATGCACATAAGCATGACCTAAAGGCTGACCCACGATGTGGTTTACTAACAAGGCTGTTCGGGGGAGTGTATGGTCGATAGTGGCTGCTTTGCTTTCCACCTACTCCATAACACCGACGGCTCCCCCCTAAAATAAGGGTGACTCAACTAGAGGTTGTGAACAACACGTGTACTACAGACTTGTTGCAAAAAGAAGGTCGGGGGGTGGACTCATGATGACAGATATAAAGCGGTAACAAATAGGATAAATATTATAAACAAAGAGCACGAAAAAGCACAAAAGTGAAAATAACACAAACAATAACCACAAACAATGCTTAT
>NW_025877468.1:8852-11756 GCF_002878395.1 Capsicum annuum
ACACATAGGATAAATAATATAAACAAAGAGCACGAAAAAGCACAAAAGTGAAAATAACACAAACAATAACCACAAACAATGCTTATACACTCGTAATGCCAAACAAAGCCGATACGACTTCAAAAATAGCTCGAATTCTGAAAACTTGTCATTGTCCCCAGCAGAGTCGCCAGAAGCTGTCACACCCCTTTTTTACGTACTCCAAAAAATGTATATTTTAAAGTTCGAAAGGGCTTTACTATTTAAGTGACAAGAAATGAAATTTTTTTTCGGAAAAGGATTATTTGCATTTTTTATTCAAAGTCGCCTCTTAGCATAATCTGGTGTGCCAAGTCACCTTTGGAAAATCCTTTTCAAAACCATTTGACTCTTAGACTGGTTTGCGAAAAGAGATTCCGGCTAAGGAATTCTGTTGACCGAGGGGAAGGTGTTAGGCATCCCTCGATCCCGTGGTTCGACCACGGTCGCTTGGCAGAGCGTATCGGCTAAATTGACGTTACAAATGCATAAACCACACAAAAAAACACGCAAAATAATCAAACAATAACAAAACAAAACAAAAATGTAAAGTCCAGTCCAATTATTACAACCCGAAATAAAAACACTGAAATAACCTACACTAGTCCTAAACCATGCTTTACCCGATGCCTCGGGCCTTGATCACGAACACCCATAGCGTACAAAGTTCTTCGGGGCATTCCCCGGTGAGTAAATACAAATTACCTCGGGGCATTCCCCAGTTAAATAAATGCGCTTTCTAAATACGATAAACAAAACATTCAACAAATATTCCAATCATTCCCACACTACACCAATCCTAAACTTGCCTACCCGAGCTTACTGTTTGCCTACCCGCTCGACAACATACCGCATTCAACATCAACAATGTATCAAAAATATCATAATACTTACTTTTATCAATTTTCGATTCCCGTCCCCAAATTTATTTCAACCAACATGATTAAATAAGTCTCAATCAAATCAACCACAGTAATCGCGATTTCTCCAACATAATATCAAAACATATCACCACATCACAATCATCAAACAAACACTAAAAACGAAGATTCGAACCAAACACACAATAAATAAATCATCCACACCCACAACATCACAAAAAAAAAGTCAAGATAAATTAAAGATTCAGTTAGAAGAAATGGACCTCGATGAAATTGATCTTTGACGATAATAAAGAAATCCGAAGACCAAAATACTCGATCGGAGAACCTCAATCGCGATGAATCCAACTCAGTATAGGGAACAACTAATAAGACAACTTCAAAACCAGTGAGACAAACTTTGTTATACGAAACCCAAACAATAACGACGACGCGATTTGATAACGACAACTCAAAATTCAATATCGACGACGAACCAGGAAACAGACGAAACCAAAACCCCCAACAAACAACAGGAACCCAAAACCCAACGCAGATCGAGCTCCGGTGACGGAGAGAACGGCGGCGGTTCCTGTTCTCCGGTGGTGACTGGAGCTGAAGCTGTCTACGGCGATGCTGTTTCACCGGTGACGGCACTAGCCCGCTACTGTTGGCTGAGGACGATGGGTCACCGGTCGGTGGTCGGTTTATCGGCGGCAGGAGAGGAAGTCCGGCAAAGATAGCGACGACGTTGGTCGCTGAGTTGGCTGTCGTGGTGCTCCATCCATCGACGACTGGAGAGGATAGAGGCAGAAGGGGAGAGAGATCGTGGACCGAGAGAGAAAAGGCGGCGGCGCCGGTGCCATTGTCGTTGTGGTTGAAGCACCGGTGAGGTCTGTTGAGAGATAGAGAGTGAGAGTCTAGAAGGAGAGGGTCCGATCCTTTTCTCTTTTTTACTGTTAATGCCTTCTTCTTTTTTGTGAGAGTATGTGTGTATATATTGTAAGGGTGGGTAGTGGTGAGGTAGGGTAGGTGGGGTCACGTGGGGTAGGGGGTAGGTGTGATGTATTTTATTTTGATTGGGTAGGTTGTTAGGATAAGATAGAATTAGTTAGGATAGGTTTTGTTAGGAATTTTGTTATATTTTTTCTTGTATTTTGTGGGGGATATAATAACATGGGTGAGGGTACATGGTAGGATAAAAATAAAATGGGTAAAAACGACATCGGGGAGGGACGAAATTAGGTGTCTACAGTATACACCAAACTAATATTTTTTACCATGGTTATTTAATTAAATTAAGTAAAATACATATTGATTAATCATGATTAAGTAACATGAACTTTAAATTCAAACACATGGCATGCATGTATTGGCTTGGTGTATACACCGGGTGCGTGTAAGTTTTACTAAAGAACTAAGATTTTGTTTTTTTATGTTAGTTGTTACTATTTCTATTCTATAAGTATTTTCTTATTGGTTAAATCGAAAATCAAACCGTTAAGGACCAAAAACCGATAAACCGAAAAAAAAATATCTTATTGGTTGGTTATTGGTTTTACATATTTAAAAATCGAAAATCGATAAATCGAACCAATAACATATAAAACCGAACCGAACCGACCGATGCACACCCGTAATTATTATTATTATTAATAATAATAATAACTTATATATAATAATAAATATTATAAATTTAAAAGATGTTAAGAAGTTAGAATTTCATTTCTATTCAAATTCTATTTGAGTTCAAAATTTAAAATATTATATCATATCATTTTTTTATGATAATATCATTTTATTATTCTTTCCTTATCCTTAAATTTTTTCAAAAAAAATGCATATTTATCCTATAATATATAAATTTTAATTAGAGAAAAATTTGAAATCAATCCAAACGATTCTTTTATTTATTATACTTATTATTTTTATTTTAACTAATAACACGACAACATTGACAAAATTTAAAGTACAATTTGTCTAATATAAGATTCAAGATATTTTTGTGACTTTATTTTATTCACTA
>NW_025877469.1:0-1324 GCF_002878395.1 Capsicum annuum
TAAACCAATTAGATCTCTCTGAAGAAACCAGAGCTAGTTTATTCTCTGTAATGGAAGATTCGCCTGAGTCTTCTGAGTCTTCGGACTCCTATGCCTCGTCCAGTGACGACTATAGCGATGAAGAATTCATCAACGCCGCTTATGAGATGGATCAATCCCAATCTGGCGAAGAATGTGCCTATAACGGTACCTTCTGCACTTGCACCAAAAAGATTGTTAATGTCATTTCAGGAAATCCTAAAGAGATCCTATTTGACATTATAGAACACATCCAAGATGATGAGGCTAGAAATAAGTATCTTCTAGAACTCAAACGATTAATGCTTTCTTACGAAGAGAAACCCCCCAAAACCATTATTCAGCCTTTTAGCATGAAACAGGTTATGTCTAGATTCGACAAACCTGCGGAACCTTCTATTACTGACCTTAAGGGAGAAATCTCCTCTTTAAAGGGTGAGATCAAGAATCTCAAAATCCGTCTTAACCAAGTAGAACTTAACGTTCTTACAGATCAAGTCCTAAAAAGCATCTCTCCCCCAGAAAAGGTTTCCCCGCCAGGGTCACCTAAGGCCTTTCCGATCATTCCAAATGATCATCTTCGAGAACCAGAGCCTAGTTCCTTTCCTGGCTCAGATTCTCCCTCCACTTCCGACAAAGCTATTACGGCCATAAAAGCTTATAGAGAACACATAACCGTAAAAATTGTCATAAATAAAGACTTTGTTCTTAACAGAGTTGCACTCTTCGATATAGGAGCAGATAGTAACTGTATCGTCAAAGGTCTAGTACCTACAAAGTACCTTCAAAAGAGTACCTCTCGTCTTTACTCAGCAACGGGAGAAAAAATGGAAATCCATTATCAGCTCCCTAAAGCTCATGTCTGTAACAATGGCATTTTCCTTGTTAATGACTTCATCATCAGCGAAGATATCACTGAGGATATCATTTTAGGAATACCTTTTGTTAACCAGATTCGACCTTACTGGAGTGACTACGATGGAATTCGTACAACTCTTTTAAACCAGAACTTATTCTTCTCTTTATTACGGCCCCTCTCGCAAGAAGAAGGTAACCTTATTAAAGAACGAATGGTTTTTAAAATTAACCGAGGTTTTTAAAATTAACTGACTTTCTTCACACATCAATTTTCTTAAACAAGACATTCATATCAAGAAAATTGAACAGTCTTTAAAAACCCCGGAGATGATTACTAAAATATCTAATCTCCACAGAGTTTTTGAAAATGAAATTATTTCCGAATTTCCTAATGCTTTTTGGGAACGGAAAAAACACTTGGTAGAACTTCCCTACATTTCTGGGTTTG
>NW_025877470.1:0-1281 GCF_002878395.1 Capsicum annuum
TTTCAATTTGTTTGTCATAGTTTGACTTGACATGAAGTTTAAGAAAGTAATCTTAATCTAAAGACATGTATAATGTATTTAGAATGCCCTTTATGTTGTGGTATTAACACGTCATGTGATATGGCGAAACTAAAGAGTTGCCAAATTAGGAATACGCATTTTTTTGAAACACGCTAAAAAAGATAGTAAAGCAAACAAATTGAAACAAGTGGGAGAACTAAATATAGAAATGCATCATTCTTTTTGGGATGACTAAAAGGATCGAGTGTATATTAATCGTAAAACCATATAGTTACTAGCAAATGTATCAGGAGTGATTCTTGTTTTTTTCCTGGATAAAGCAGCTTCATCGATGACATTAAGAAATATGGATCAATAGTGATTATTTTCGTTTATGAGAAACCAGAAGGACCAAATTGCTAGGGACCATCACAAAATAACATCAGAAATTTGTGTAGATATAAGATACAGATCATTTAATAGTGCAGAAGAGTTGGTGTTGAGGTTTGTAGGAAAATTAGAATTTACCAGATGGGAGTCGAGTCAAGTGCAGAAGTAGAACCAATAAATCTGACTCTATCACCTGAACATCTTCAACATCGGTTATTAGTTGAAAGAAAAACAACAACATCAACATGCCTAGTGTATTCCCATAGAGTGGAATCTGAGGAGGGTAGGTGAAGTAGAGTGGTTGTTTTCAATAGACCCCCAACTTTTTTTTCTATATTTTTTTTTCTTAGTAAAAATAAAATCTGAAGAAAAAAAAAATGCAACTCCTGAATATTCAAAAACAAGGGACTAACCAAATGGCAGTCAATCAATACCTGTCCTAAAGACGGTGTTTTTCGATGGTCCGGCTAAAGAGGATATACTGTCATTAGCAGTTAGGCTAGATGATGCTTCAGTGCCTTCCATTGGCTCAGCATCCTTCACAGATAGTCTCTGAATGATATGAAAATGTATCCATGATTTGCATCTGAGTCTGACCACATCAATAAAAATGCAAGAGCGAAAAAGGAAATAACAAAGTCTAGAAAATGACATGAAAGATTTTAATAGGCCACTGACTCTAGATTTAACTGAAAAGAACTCTAACTCGTAGAAATAAGATCGATGACATGCAAAATCAACCCCAGGATAGAAGAAATTTCATAAATTTCATCTACTGTCTTTGCATGCCCTCAATATGTCTATAGCACCTTTATAGGTCTATAAGACGGAACTCGAAGTACGTCTTAAATGCTAGGTGGCCACTAGTACTACTTCAAGGGGGGTCAAGAA
>NW_025877471.1:0-1192 GCF_002878395.1 Capsicum annuum
TCTGCCATTTTGCCTTCAATATCTGTCAAATATAAGGCTCCATTGGGCAACACTTTCTTCACAACGAAAGGACCCTGCCAGTTAGGGGAGAACTTGCCTTTCGCTTCAACCTGGTGAGGAAGGATACATCTCAATACCAACTGACCAACTTCAAAATTCCTGGGACAGACCTTTTTGTTATAAGCTCGAGCCAGCCTCCTCTGATATAACTGGCCATGACACACAGACGTTAGCCTTTTTTTCTCAATTAAACTCAAATGTTCTAGTCGGGTTTTTACCCATTCGTCATCATCAATCTCTGCTTGTATAATGACTCGAAGAGAGGGAATTTCAACTTCTGCAGGGATGACTGCTTCTGTCCCATACACCAATAAATATGGAGTTACCTCTGTTGAAGTGCGAACAGTGATGCGATAACCTAGCAATGCAAACGACAACTTTTCGTGCCACTGTCTAGACTCTTGTACCATTTTTCGCAGTATCTTTTTTATATTCTTATTGACAGCTTCTACAGCACCATTGGCCTTTGGGAGATACGGAGTAGAATTTCGATGTGCGATCTTAAACTGTTGACATACTTCTTACATCAAATAACTATTGAGATTGGCAGCATTGTCTGTAATGATCATCTTAGGAATTTCAAATCTACAAATGATATTGGCATGAACAAAATCTACCACAGCTTTCTTCGTCACTGACTTAAAAGTTACTGCTTCTACCCACTTTGTGAAGTAGTCAATGGCTACTAAAATGAATCTACGCCCATTTGATGCTTTCGGCTCAATTGGTCCATACATATCCATTCCCCAAGCCACGAACGGCCATGGAGAGGCCATTGCATGCAACTCAACAGGAGAAGAACGTATCAGATCACCGTGTACCTGACATTGATACACTTTCGAACAAATTAAATAGAATCCTTTTCCATAGTAAGCCAGTAATAACCTGCTCGAAGAATCTTCTTTGACAAGACATAACCGTTCATATGCGACCCGCATACTCCAGTGTGTATTTCAACCATGATTGTCGAGGCTTCTCTCGCATCTACACACCTTAAAAGTCCCAGATCTGGGGTCCTCTTATAAAAGATTCCCCCACTTAAGAAAAATTCACTAGCCAAACGCCTAATAGTCCTTTTTTGATCATTGGTGGAATATGCTGGGTATTCTCCTGACTGAATGTACCGCTTGAT
>NW_025877472.1:0-1840 GCF_002878395.1 Capsicum annuum
CAATTAACTATAATCAAATTATAAATTCATGAAAAAATTTTGAGAAATAAATCAGCAATTAGGAAAAAAATAATCGTTACCTTTTAAAAATTCTTCCCAAAATTATAAAGGTAATTAATATCAATTTGATATAATCAAACTATAAGAATATTAGAAATTCATGGGATTAAATTTTTTAAATTATAAAGGTAATTAATATCAATTGTTTCCATATTTGAGTCCTTTATGTAATTGTAGATTCATTAAATATAATCCAGCTATAAAATTAGGACAAATTTATGGTTAACAAATAGATAATATTAATAATAATTGTATTGTTATCAAACTAATTAGATTAAATTGCGGTAAAAATCAGTTAATATTGACAATTATTTTAATAAAGAATATATGCAAAGTTTCATAATTGATATACATATATTGATTAAAAAAACAACGAACATTGACTACTACTTTAGCCATAAATATATTTTGAAATTTACAACATTAAATTTAAGGAACTTTAGTCTATTATGTTATGATCATAAAATTTAATCTAATTAAGTGAAATTAATTAGTTGATTGTGTAGTCTTATTACAAATATATCGTACTTTATTTATTTAATGGAAGTATATATCATTTATTAACTAATTTTGTACAATCTACTATGATCTTATTAATTCAAATGAAACAACTTTTAAATGGTAAGTTTAGACTATAAAAAGAAAGGAGATTATTGTATGACTTTAGTATTTCTTATGTATTAAAAAAGATCTAGAGATAAAAGAAATACAATATTACAATATTTTTGGGTTATTTAATTAATTTATCACGTTTCAAAATATTGTTTATATCAATTCAGTGATGTTTATATGGAAAATTTAAATTTTGAAAAAATAAATATCTTAAATTTCATAATTTAAGTTAATTTGTGTGCTAATTTGAAAAAGTTAATTTATAGTTTACATTTTATTTGTATTATAAGGAAAATTTGACCTCATATGACTATTTATAGCCACTGAATAACACAAAATATTTGTTACACTTTTCTTCTCTCTCTCTCTCATGGGTATTTCTCAAGTTTTTCATTATGAGTATGTAAATATTCACTTGCCATATTTTTGGATCCTTGTAAATATTCACTTTCCATATACAGATCCTTGTAAATATTTACTTGCAATTTACAGATCCTTGTTAGTTGTATATATTCATGTACAATCTCTATACATAGAGATGACGAAGAACAACTTCTTCTTTTTTCGATCATCAACTAATGATGCAAACAAGACCCCTTCACCACCATTAAAGTCCAAGGAAGTTTCTTCTTGGAGGAGTGTTTCATTGTCATCTGGATCCTTCTATGACAGTGGGTCAGGAAAAAAGAATTTCATGAATCTGAGCAAATCTCCCCATGGTTACAGTAAGAAAGTTCATCTTAAGAAATATGGTCGTGATTCAAGCCGGTATGCATATCATTTTGCTGTAGCTTTCTTTTTCACACTTAAACTGATGTTTTAATTTGCATTTGATTGTCCAAAGTAATGACAAATGTTTCTTCACGGAAGAGACCTTAGCGTTCCAGTGTTGATTCGAACTATTAGAAGATTGACAAAGAAGAAGGTACAAATAGCTTCTGAAGTTTCAAGCATGCTACAGAATTAAGTTTCTGAAAGGGCTTCTGCTAAGGAAGAAGCCAGCATATTACAGGCAGAACTAGATTCACAGACACGAAGATTGAAGATAGAAAAGAATGAGTTACAATCAGTACTGGAAAAGGAGTTGGATAGAAGATTCAGCGATTGGTCTTTACAACTTGAGAAATACCAAATTGAACAACATAGACTCTGTGAAAGGGCGAGGGAG
>NW_025877473.1:0-2699 GCF_002878395.1 Capsicum annuum
TAAAGAAATAAAATTCAAATAAGAAAATATAAAAATACTTTTTTTTTCTTTAAGGCTTCATTTTAAAGTTTCTATTTAGGCAACTAACTATATTAAGTTGCTCCTGAATCAAAGTTTGAAGTCAGGAAAGAAAGGGATGTTTCTTTAGTGGCATACAATTTTCTACTTATAATTATTATAGTTTACAGTTGTACACAATCAACTAAGTTAGTATTACTTTTTCTCACTCAACTAAAAATTACTTTTGGATCTACCATTTGGTTTTATAGTGTACATAATATTGAAGAGAAAACTTATACATCATAGAAATGTTCAAACAAATATAAATATCCAGTTTAGTAGTTTCAATATTTTAAATATTTCAACAATATAATTTAAATGTGAATATGAATAACATCGACTATGATTGCAATGGTTCATGTCCTAAAGTTTCCGCCTTAATTTTCAAAACATGGTAGTTTTTTTTTTTAACCATTGTATACATATTATGAAGTTATTGTCAAATAAAAGTAGCATTTGTAGAAAGTGTACGAAAATATGATTACATACATGTCTTGTTATGATGTTTTGTCAAAAAATTATTAATTTAATATTATACAACTACTAAAAATGTAGTGATAAATTGTGATACAGATACTTAAGTTATATCTTTATTGAGCAGGTAATATTACTACCGATTTATTTTGGTTTCATATCCAGAGCTGACTTTTTGGCAACTCAATCCACTTATATATATATATATATATATTATTTTCTTCTTTTACTAAGTGATGGAAAACTTTAAAAGATAGTGTACCTGGCCTATCTCTTAAATCATTGTCACAAACACGATGAAAAAATTGTATTTAAAGTATCTAAGGCCACAAGATTTCAAACTCCACAAATAAAATATGCTTTACTAAAACTAGCAGAAGTTAGCGAGGATCCAAAAACTAAATATGACGCTAGTTGGTTAACAACATATGAACTTGAAAATTTTGAAATTTTATTGGGTGTGACTATTTGGCATGATATTTTATTTGCAGTTAATTCAGTTAGCAAATCCTTCCAATCAAAAGATAAGCATATTGATGTTGCTATAGATCAATTAAGGGGTTTAATTTCCTTTTTAAAAAAACATAGAGAGCAAAGATTTGTAAGTTCTATGATTTCTACTAAAAAAATTACATTTGAGATGAATATAGAACCTGAATTTCGTACAAAACATGTACTACATAGAAAAAATAATTTGATGAGACTGTTAATAATGAATTCACAAGGTCTCCCGAAGAATCTTTTAGAGTTGAGTACTTCTTATATATAGTAGACCAAGATGTTGTTTCTCTTCAAAATAGATTTGAACAATTTGAATCTTATGAAAATATTTTTGAGTTTCTATTTAGTGGTAAAAAAATTGAGATCACTAGATGATGCAAATTTGTAAAACTATTGTCTTAATCTTGAATGTTCTTTAAGATACAATAATCATTCTGATATTGATGGTTTAGACTTATTTTTGGAGTTAAGAGCATTAAGGGTGATAGTACAAGTAGATGACATTACTTTAATTGATATACTCAATCAAAAATAAAGACATGATTGTTTTCCGAATGCTTGTATTGCTTATAGGATAATGTTTATTGTTCCTGTAATAGTTTCCTCAATGAAAAGAAGTTTTTCAAAATTAATACTGATAAAATCTTACTTGAGATCGACAATGTCTCAAGAGCTATTGAGTGGATTAGGTATATTATCAATTGAAAAAGAATTTTAGAATAAATCGATTACAAGACATTTATTCATAACTTTGCTTCTCAAAAAGCGAGAAAAATAGATTTTAAATAAAAATTATATAATATATAATTTTTTTTGTTAAAACAAATATCAAAGGTCTCTCATCGAAGTTTGGCTTTAGGCCCCCAATACTGTTGAGCCACCTCTATTCATATCAACTTAGTTATTGTAAAGGGAGCCTTTGAGTAACTGGTAACATTTTTGCTATGTGACCAGAAGGTCACGAGTTCAAGCCTTGGAAACAACGTCTGACAGAAAAGCAAGGTAAGGCTGCATACAATACACCCTTGTAGTGGGGCCCTTCCCCGAACCCTATGCATAGCGGGACCTTTAGTGCACCGGGCTGCCCTTTTATATCAACTTAGTTATTATGACAATAGCGATTTAATTAGTAAGTTGAAAATGTATCATGCATTGTCTAATCACTCCCCCCCTATTTCTTCATCAGCCTACCTTTACCTTTCTTATAAACTATTTCTGTTAGCCTCTCACACCTCCTTAGTGGTAAATTCATGCATCTCTTTTTCACATGCCCAAAACATCTTAGTCTTTCTCTTCTCATTTTGTATTCTATGTAGGTCACACCAACCTTACTATGTATAACTATATACATCATTCCTAAATAATTCTATCTCTTCTTATATGTCCAAATATCCACCTAAGTATCTTTATTTCTAAAATGTATGCATTGTTAGTGTGCCAACACTCTCTCCCATACAATAAAATATGTCAAATCATCACTGTGTAGAACTTACCTTTATGATTTCATGACATATTCTTATCTGCCAATACGCCGAACATGAGCCTATCCATTTCGTCTGCCCCACTCCAATACGATGTATGATAACATCATCAATCTCTTCATTTTTTTTATTATACACCCTAGCTACTTGAAACTTCCCTTTTGGGAATGAGTGTGTATCAAT
>NW_025877474.1:0-2218 GCF_002878395.1 Capsicum annuum
AGTATTCCAGAGGAATCTTTTAGTGCGATTTATCAAATCGGAAAGTTAAGTTTTTTCAAAAAACATAATATTAAGACCTCTGAGTCTACTGTTGCTATCAATAATTCTTTAGAAATTATTCAACTTTTAAATGACTTAGATATAAACCGATTTAAAGGTCAGTTTCATTATCTGCATATCGGGCTTGTTCTGGTGGCAATTAAGCCACTCTTTCGCCAGGGCCTGGACATCCCTGTCTGTGCTATACTAAGAGATGCTCGTCTATTAAATTTTGACGATTCTCTCTTAGGAGTAATCCAAAGTAACCTAGCCGACGGCCCGGTATACTTTAACTGTTACCCTAATTTCTCAGTAGATATTAATGATCCTAACATCATGGATGTTTTAACTCCTAATGTTAAAACAAAAAACATGAACAGTAAGGATAATACCAGAGAAATTGCGATAATATACAGAGTATATTACCGACTCATGGGTACAACTCTAACGCCCCAAGCTAGATTCACAAGTCCTAGAGGCGTAACCACTCTGATGGAAGCCAACAAAGATAGATCCAATATCTTTATCCCCAAACCCTTGGTCTGGGAAGAGGTCATCTATAATAACGAATGGCACTTTGATGCTATCACACAGCCTATTCGTTCATATCCTGAAAAATTGCAAATACAACGAGTTATTCAGCATCCGAATGGCTCGATTGATTTGAAATTCCTTGGCTTCGACACTCCTCGAAATTCTTCCTTTCGACGGTCTGTCTCGCATAGAGGCTCCACCTCCAAAACTAGGGAGGAAAGTGACGAATATGATCCCGATAATAACAATGACAAGGGAAAAGTCAGAGGAGTAGACTTCTTTGGTCCTATCCCGAAGGTTTATTATCAGCAATCAACTAGGGTCCAAGAATCCCTCGAAACAGAAAATCTGTATAATCCAGGCAGTCCCACGGCCTCGGATATGGAACCTCCTCCTCCCATATCCCGTCATAAAATCAGGAATGACCCTAGCCTTCTCGTCATCAAAACTGACGAAGAATACACGCCTGACCTTCAAGCTCTCGAAGCTCGATGGTACCAACCCAAAGACGCTCTAAAAAGGAAATGGTATACCAGTACCTATTCTAAGGAGCAACAAAAGGAGTTTGGTCGGCTATGGATAGCCGATATGAAAAAACTCCGCTGTGATATAGAATTCTTCCGATGGTTTGAATTCACCGGGAGAATGGAAAATCAAAATGAGTCTCTCAACATTATCATTAAAAAATGGTATACCCAAAGTAACAAGATAATTGAATCTGTTACCCCTCCTCTGGAAGGGATAAAAATCCCTCATTCCAATGAAGTCCTCAATGCTTCTCCCTTCAAGAAGAAGTATGACCGACCTCTCTCTACTCCAATCAATAGAGACCTTGACAGGATAGTTGAACAAAACAACTATACCAATCAGGTCCTTCACACTATCTCCCGACAAATTGGAGATACTAAGAATTCTGCTATTCCGTTTAGTCTCCCCGCTCCTGAGAAAGGGACTTCAAATTCTAATCCTATAACCAACCCCATCTTCAAGATTCCTGAATTCCAAAAAGAAAAATTCCCTAATCTCAGCGATGATTTTAAGGTATCGGGGAAAATCTTGGAACACATCAATGACAAACTTTCTAAGTTTAAAATCTCGGAGAAAGCCGAATCCAGCAACTAGAAAGCTGAGTCCAGTAAACAGAAGAACTCTCTTTCAAAACTTACCAGTGATCTTTTTTCTACTAGAAAAAACTATTACAAAAAACCTTCTCCCCCAGACGTTCAGTTTGAAGAAAATCCCTACCTTTCGACCTCCAACCATGATGGTCGAGGAATAACCGAATGGAATGTTGACGGTTTGGCTGAACATCAAATCTACAACAAACTCCATGAAATGGGTGTGGCCATTACCGCTTACAAAATCAGAGGAGCCACGGATAAAGAAGCGGCTACCATGATCGTATCAGGTTTTACTGGTATGATAAAACATTGGTGGGATAACTACTTCACCGATGATGTCAAAAATCTGATCTATGGAGCCACAGCCATAGAAACAGTAGTTAAAACTGAAAATGGCCAAGAAATTCTTGAGCAAGTTGCAAAAGAGGACGCTTGTGCCACTCTCCTGTACCATATAGCAAGACATTTCATAGGAGAACCCAAATTATTCCAAGATAGGAGCCTAGAAATCCTTAATAATCTCA
>NW_025877475.1:0-3713 GCF_002878395.1 Capsicum annuum
ATCAAGAAGATATTAGGGAAATAAAAATCATTGTACATGCTTTTCCAAAGCTAAAATATGGAATGATTCAAGCATAAATTGATTATAACGATGTTTTTGCATGGTCTTATGATGAAATGCCTGGTTTAAGCACTGAATTAGTGGCTCACATATTGCCAACTGATCCCGCATTCCCTCCTGTCAAACAGAAGTTGAGGAAGTTTAAAACTGATGTAAGTATTAAAATCAAAGAGGAAATCATGAAACAACTTGAAGCCAAAGTAATTCGAGTGGTTCGTTATCCCATGTGGTTATCCAATGTTGTTCTCGTACCAAAGAAAGATGACAAAATTTGAGTGTGTGTTGATTACCGTGATTTGAATAGAGCAAGTCCGAAAGATGATTTTCCATTGCCCAACATCCATATTTTGCTAGACAACTGTGCTAAACACGAGGTTGCCTCTCTTGTGTATTGCTATGCCAGATATCACCAGATCATTATGGATGATGAAGATGCGGAGAAGACGTCTTTTATCACACCATGGGGGACTTATTGTTATCAAGTGATGCTGTTCGGTTTGAAGAATGCTGGAGCAACATGCATGAGAGCCATGACCACTATGTTTCATGATATGATGCATAAGGAGATTGAGGTCTACATGGATGATGTGATTATTAAGTCAAAAAGTCGGTCCGACCATGTTAAAGATTTAAGAAAGTTCTTTGAAAGTCTTCGCAGGTATAATCTTAAACTCAACCCGACAAAATATGTATTTGGAGTTCTGTCTGAAAAGCTGTTGGGGTTTGTAGTCAGCCGTCGGGGGATTGAATTGGATCCCTCAAAAATCAAAGCCATTCAGGATTTGCCCCCACCCAAGAATAGGATAGAGGTGATGAGTTTACTTGGTAGACTGAACTATATTAGCAGGTTTATTACTCAACTCATAACCACTTGTGAGCCCATATTCAAGTTGCTGAAAAAGAGTGCTGCGGTAAAATGGACTGAAGAATGTCAGGAAGCGTTTGATCGAATCAAAAGATATTTATCAAATCCGCTCGTGCTGGTACCCTCGGAGCCTGGTAGGACTTTGATCTTATATTTATCAGTTATGGATAATTCTTTCGGTTCTGTCCTGGGTCAACATGATGTCACAGGCAAAAAGGAGTAGGCTATTTATTATCTTAGCAAGAAGTTCACCGCATATAAGGCCAGGTATACTCTTCTTGAAAGAAAGTGTTGTGCCCTAACTTGGGTAGCACAGAATTTGAAGCATTATCTCTCATCCTATACTACTTATCTCATCTCCTGTATGGATCCTTTGAAGTATATCTTTCAGAAGCCTATGCCAACAGGTCGATTGGCAAAGTGGCAAATATTGCTTACCAAGTTTGACATTGTATATGTGACTCGAACTGCCATGAAAGACCAAGCCTTGGCAGAACATCTTGCTGAGTATCCCATCGATGAAGAGTACGAGCCATTAAAGACATATTTTCCTGATGAAAAAGTGTCATGTGTCGATGAAGTCGTTATAGATGCTGATCCAGGTTGGAGGTTATTCTTCGATGGAGCTGTCAATATGGAAGGAGTCGGAATAGGTGCGGTTCTTATCTTCGAATCGGGATAATATTTCCCGGTAATAGTACAACTTCGATTCTACTATACTAATAATATGGCAGAGTGTGAAGCCTGCATTCTTGGTTTGAGGTTAGTTGTTGATATGGGAGTCTAAGAATTATTGGTGTTGGGAGATTCATATTTGCTTGTCCATCAAATTCAAGGCGATTAGGAGATGTGAGATTTGAAGCTCATCCCATATCGACATTTCTTGCAGGAGCTATGTCAACGGTTTGTGTTGGTAAAATTTAGGCATATTCCAAGGATTCATAATGAAATTATTGATGCTTTAGCCACTCTGTCTTCAATGCTCCAACATTCTGATAAAGCTTACATCGATCTAGTGCATATATAGAGTCGTGATCAGCATGCTTACTGTAATGCGATTGAAGAAGAGCTCGATGGAGAACCCTGGTTCTTGGATATCAAGCGGTACATTCAGTCAGGAGAATACCCAGCATATGCCACCAACGATCAAAAGAGGACTATTAGGCGTTTGGCTAGTGGATTTTTCTTAAGTGGGGGAATCTTGTACAAGAGAACCCCAGATCTGGGACTTTTGAGGTGTGTAGATGCAAAAGAAGCCTCGACAATCATGGTTGAAATACACTCTAGAATATGCGGTTCACATATGAACGGTCATGTCTTGTCAAAGAAGATTCTTCGAGCAGGTTATTACTGGCTTACTTTGGAAAAAGATTCTATTCAATTTGTTCGAAAGTGTCACCAATGTTAGGTACACGGTGATCTGATACGTTCTCCTCCTATTGAGTTGCATGCAATGGCCGCTCCATGGCCGTTTGTGGCTTGGGGAATGGATGTGATTGAACCGATTGAGCTGAAGGCATCAAATGGACATAGATTCATTTTGGTAGCCATTCACTACTTCACAAAGTGGGTAGAAGCAGTAACTTTCAAGTCAGTGACAAAGAAGGCTGTGGTAGACTTTGCCAATCTCAATAGTCATTTGTAGATTTGGAATTCCTAAGATGATCATTACAGATAATGCTGCCAATCTCAATAGTCATTTGATGCAAGAAGTATGTCAATAGTTTAAGATCGCACATCAAAATTCTACTTCATATCGCCCAAAGGCTAATGGTGCTGTAGAAGCTGCCAATAACAATATAAAAAACATACTGCAAAAAATGGTACAAAGGTCTAGATAGTGGCATAAAAAGTTGCCGTTTGCATTGCTAGGTTATCGCACCACTGTTCGCACTTCAACAGGGGCAACTCCATATTTATTAGTGTATAGGACAGAAGCAGTCATCCCTGCGGAAGTTGAAATTCCCTCTCTTCGAGTCATTGTAGAAGCAGAGATTGATGATGACGAATGGGTAAAATCCCGACTGGAACATTTGAGTTTGATTGAGGAAAAAAGGCTAACATCTGTGTGTCATGGCCAGTTGTATCAGAGAAGGATGACTCGAGCGTATAACAAAAAGGTCCATCCCAGGAATTTTGAAGTTGGTCAGTTGGTATTGAGACGTATCCTTCCTCACCAGGTTGAAGCAAAAGAAATGTTCTCCCCTAACTGGCAAGGTCCCTTCGTTGTGAAGAAAGTATTGCCCAATGGAGCCTTATATTTGACATATACTAAAGGCAAAATGGCAGAAATGGCTATCAATGCTGATGCGGTCAAAAGATATTATGTATGATATTTGATCCTTTGTTGATTTTATTGCATGTTTAGTACATGCATTTTTAAAGATTGATATGATGAAGGCATTTTATTCTTTATCCAAACATTGTGTCATTCTTTGTTTACCCGTTTGAGCTTCGTTTTATTTTTCTTTCATATCCCTTTTTTGGAATCAAAATAGAATCAAAGATAAATGTCAAGAAAATAAGAATAAAAGAAAGAGTTCAAAAATAAAAGAAAAAATCAAATCAAAACAAAGAACAAGCTTATGGAACTATGTGCGACCTGATTCTCCTCTCTCGGGAGTGAGATACGTAGGCTACCCTATTTCGGGCTCGGTCCAACCAAATAAAGATTTAAGATTCACCCAGTCAACAAAAACTGGGGCATGAGTTAACATGTTATTTGAGTCGATTCTAAAAGTTGTAAGTCCTACCCCCACTTCAAGTGTCGTTTGAACCCTTTGCCATC
>NW_025877476.1:0-1015 GCF_002878395.1 Capsicum annuum
GTGAAAGAAAGTTTTTCAAAATCAACAATGAGCATTCTTGTGTTACTTCAAGTCTCCAACTCTAATCTTACATCAAACTAACCATTAACTAGCCGTTGGAGTAACATATGAATGCTTATTATTGATTTGAAAAATCTTTCTTACTCTAATATTGTTACATTTATTTATTATTTAATAAATTATTTTATCTGCCATTAATGAAATCAAACTAACCGCTAACTAACCATTTGGGTTACCTATAAATATGAGGTATTATTTTGGAGATTGAAATATAGAATTCTTCTGAGTTATTTGAAATAACCTCTATCCACAGAGACAGGTAAGATCCGTATACATCTTACCTTTTCAGACTCTACTTGTGAAATTACATTAGGTATGTTATTGGTTGTTCTTCTTACCTTCTAATATGTTGAATTTTCTTCTTTGATTTTTCTGTTGTTAAACTTTCTTGTTTATTTGATGTCCTACCTAAGAAACAATCCTGCTTATGCCCTATTTGTCCATGGCTAAGCAACAAAGACTCCCCCTCCCTAAGAGTTCCATTCACTCCACTTCTCCTTCTTTGGGGTCCTTATCATACTCAAACTTATAATGGTTTTAAATATTTCTTGACAATAGTAGATGACTTTACTAGAGCTACTTGGACACATCTCTTCCATACCAAGGGTAATGACTTCACTCTCATACAATCTTTCATCTTTATGGTTAAAACCCAATTTAACACCACTGTTAAGATCTAACAAGGCAGAATACAAAGCCTTAAGGATCGTAGTTGCTGAAATTACCTGGCTGGTTCGTTTATTTGCTGAATTGGATGTTCATGATCTGACTCCTGTACATGTGTTCTGTGACAGTCATGCAGCTGTCCACATTGCCAAGAATCCTGTTTTTCACGAGCGTACCAAACATATTGAAGTGGATTGCTACTTCATCGGCCAAGCTCCAACTGATGGTCTCATTTCGCCTCATTCCATCTCCACCAATGCTCAACTTGCTGATATATTTACAAAGTTCC
>NW_025877477.1:0-2149 GCF_002878395.1 Capsicum annuum
ACGTTATGTTTTCATTTATGAGATATTCTACAACTCTTGCCTTAGAGGCAAGACTTAATTAGCTCAAAGACTTTCAAACTACAAATTATGCCTCACTGGCAAAAGTTGACTCTATCATGTTATGTTTTCATTTATGAGATGTTCTACAACTATTGCCTTAGAGGTAAGACTTAGCTCAAGGACTTTCAAACTACAAATTATGCCCCACGAAAAGAGTTGACACTACCACGTTATGTTTTTCATTTATGAGATGTTCTACAACCTTGCCTTAGAGGTAAAACTTAGCTCAAGACTTTTAAACTATAAATTATGCCCCACGGGCAAGAATTGACACTACCACGTTATGTCTTTATTTATGGGATATTCTACAATTTTTGCCTTAGAGGCAAGACTTAAGGACTTTTAAATAATAAATTATGCCCCACGGGCAAGAGTTAACACTACCAGATTATGCCTTTATTTATGAGATATGCTACAATTCTCTCTATAGAGACACGACTTATCTCAAGAATTTTCAAAGAACTTCGTAACAACAATTCATGCCCTTAAATTTGCTTTGATAGCAAAAAAATAAGATATCTTTGTGGATTATCCAATTTTTTATTTATTAGCAAAATATAATAGAAGTTGAGAAAAAAGAAAAAAATGATCAAACAAAATAGAGAAATAAAAAAGATTGAGAAAAAAAGGAAAGAAAAAAAATAACGACCAAGAAAAAATCAAAGAATTAAAAAAATTGAGGAAAATAAAAATAAGAGAAAAAATAAAAATAAAGTTTGAGAAAAATGAGGGAAAAAAGAGAATTGAAAAAAGAAAAAGCGATCAAACAAAATAGAGAAATAAAAAAAAGAGTGAGAAAAAAAAGGCAAGAAAAAAATAAAGATTAAGAAAAAAATGAAGAATTAAAATTTGAAAATAATAAAAAATATATTTGAGGTGTAGAGGGTCAAAATTAATTTGAAAATAATAAAAAATATATTTGAGGTGTAGAGGGTCAAAATTGTACTTGTACCATGCTTAAAAAGTAAGAAAGATTATTCTTTAAAGACATTTCTTATTAGGGTGAAATATCTAAAGCCACCCACAATTGGGTGTCCAAAATGATACTAAATTAATTGATATTTTCATTATTCTAATGATTATTTTCAAACTAAAATTTGACCGACAAGTAGTTAGGTCTTCCATCTTTGTTTCATTATTATAAAGGAAAAAAAAACATAAAACATATATAATATAAATTTCAACGAAAAAGTGATTTCTTTTACTACCTTCCTATTTTTTAAATTTTAGTTTGACAACTAACATATTGTAATAATCAAGAAAGAGTTAATTGCAAATCCTAAGACATAAAAAGTGAAAATAATAAAAAATAGAATAATAAATTTAAATGAAAAAAATAAAAACTGAAAAAAAGTAGAATAATAAAAGTAAAGGAAAAATAAAAAAGTGAAAATAATAAAAAATAAAATTTGAGAGATAAATGAGTATGAAAAGATTAAAAATATATTGAGGTGTAGAGGGGCAAAATGGTACTTTTAGCATATTAAAAGTAAGGAAGGCTATTCTTCAAATACATTCTTGTTTGGGGTCAAATATCTAAAGCCACCCATATTTGGGTCTATGACATGCAATTTTTTGAAAAAGAAGCATTTGATCAATCAACTGAATCCATTAACTCAACCTACTAATATTTAAGGTACATAAGTTATCATCGTTTCTCCGTCAGATTCCACAGATAAGGACATAAACACAAAATCAAGAGACAAGAAGAGAAGGAGAAGGGCGGGAGAGGTTGGATTGTTGGGTTCGAAATCGAGAGGGCGTCATGCGGAAGCTATTAGTTGCAAACCATTGTGGTGACAATTAAAAAAGACATATAAAACAATACTAAAAAACTTAATATTATTATATTATTTGGCCAATTGACCTATATATAAAACCTAGTATTAAAAACATATAAACTAACGAGAGAGAAAATCACCCCTAAACAAAACTCTTTAAAACTACATTGTGGATGCTATTGTGTTATGATATGAGAAGGGGCCATATCTGTTTATAGAGTTCCAAAACTTTTCCTCTAAGAAAGAAGTTAGCCAAATATAAAAAAGTTTTATATTTTCCTTTTAGGAAAAGTAAAAATATTTATGGT
>NW_025877478.1:0-1382 GCF_002878395.1 Capsicum annuum
TAGCTAATGTATAATACTCTCCCTGTTTAATTTTTTGTGGCATTGATAGTCAATTATATTTTAAAAATAATTTAAGTTTTTAATTATTATGATTTATAATAATTTTTCTTCTGTTTCAATTTAAATGACACTGATATAATTTTGATGTCAATCAAATATCATGGTTGAAGCAGCAAAGTAGGCATGTCTTAAATAACTCATAATAACTAATTATAAGTGATGCTATAAAAATACTCATGAAAAAAGTCTAAGCAGACCCTATATAAGATGTCAAATTAATTTAAAATATTATTGAGTTAATTTATTATTTTATATATATTTTATTTTTTATTAAATATTATTAATTTTTTAATATTTAAATGACATCTAATAATTAATTAGGGGCGATATAGTAAAATTACGATTGAAGCAGCTGAAGCAAACTTGTCATAAATGGACAAACATATATGTCGACGGAGTGGACTCTGCTTGAGTAGCTCCACTCCCACTTATTATATAGGAGAATATAGTACTAATTTATTTAGTAGTTGTTAGTATTCTTATATAAATGTTTTGTCCTTAATTGACATGTCTTCTTCACTATTATATTTGTTTTATAATTGTCTTGATTTATAATATTTGAACCAAATTTTTTTTTTGAAAATAGTCTTATCTATCTCCATAAAATACAATAAGATCACATATATTCTACTCTTTTTGAACTTCACAGTTGTGGATATTAATTTTCTTCCATTTAAATTTCAAGACATGACTTTATTACAAAAATATCATGACAAAGTATCAGACTTAAATTTTTCAAATCCATCTTTTTTTCATTTTTTGAAATTCATCCCCTCATATAAAATGAAATGCATTTTCATTACCTTTTGATATATAACTACTCTCTCCGTTTCAGAAAGAATTATTGTACTTATTTTGACTTGGCACGGAATTTAAGAAAATAAAAAAACTTTTAAATTTTATGGCCTTACATTAAAGTTGTGTCAACAGAGGCGGAGCCAGCCCTCTTTATGAGGTTCGTCCGAACCCCTTCAACAGAAAATAAATTATTTATACATAATTAAAATTATTTTTTATGTGGTTATAGTAAATGTTGAACCCCCTTTGATTTAGTTTTCTTTGAATATCAAACCCCCTACTTGAAATTCTGACTCCACCTCTATGTGTCTTATGTATCAAAATCTCCTTTAAATTTTAAACATGCTATGTGAAAAATTAAAAATTAAAGTATGTCAAAAAAGGAACAAGTCCTTTTTAAAACAAACTAAAAAAATAGTTCATTATTTTTGAAACAGATAAAATACAGTTTTTAAATTTACTTTTTATTTATTAGCATCCATATCAATTGTAATATGTATTAAAAATAAATTATGTAAGTAATA
>NW_025877479.1:0-2177 GCF_002878395.1 Capsicum annuum
GTCAAGGTTTACAAGTAGTAAGGTATTGAGAGAGGGGAAGTATGAGCTAATCAAGAACTACTAAATAAGTTTTTAAGCATTATAGAAGGAATTATGCAGGCGCATATTAGTTTGGGATAGGTGCTTGTTATTGGTGTAGCACACTGGGACATATAATGAGAGAATGCCCAAAAGGGGCATGGCTGATATGGGATGGCCTACTGGATCGACTATTGCATCCTCATCCTCGATTCATCCTTTTGGTTGGGGTTAGTAGATTCTCACTGGTCATGGTAGGGTTGTTAAGGGGGTAGCTAGTTCTATTGGTGTTAGAAATCGTACATGTGCTCTATCGAGTAGACAAAATTTAGAGGCTTATCTGGATGTGGTCACAGGTACATTGTCATCCTTTCACATAATGTATATAAATTAATTGATCTAGGATCAATGCTATCATATGTCACTCCATTAATTGCTAAAAAGTTTTAAAAAACACTTGAATCGCTAGTTAATCCATTAGAAGTGTCTATACCAATTGGAGAGTCTATTATAGCTAGAAAAGTTTATTGTAATTACATACTAACTATTTTTTAATTGGGATACATTAGTTGATCTAGTTTAGCTGGAAATGATAGATTTTGTTGTTATAATGGATATGGATTGGTTGTCATCTTATTGTGCCACAGTGGATTGCCGAGCTAAGAGGGTGCATTTCTATTTTCCAATGGAGGTAATCCTTGAATAGAGGGGTAATATTGGGGTACCACGGGTTAAGTTTATTTCTTATGTTAAGGCAAAGAAGAAGATATCCAAATGGTACATATGTCATTTAGTGAGTGTGAAGGATATCGATGTGGAGTTACTAATTCTTCAATCCATTTTAGTGGTAAATGAATTTCTTGATGTATTTTCGGAAGAGCATCAAAGTTTGCTTCCCGAATGAGAAGTAGATTTTTGTATTTATCTGATCTCAGGTACTCAACCTATTTCTATTCCTCTACATAGAATGAACCCAATAGAATTACGTGAATGGAAGAAATAATTAAAATATTTGTTAGAAAAGGGCTTCATAAGGCCTAGTATATCCCCTTGGGGCATACTTATGTTATTTATACGTAAGAAAGATGGGACATTGAGAATGTGTATTGATTACCGATAATTTAATAAGGTGACAATTAAGAACAAATATCCCCTTTCTAGAATTGATGGTTAGCTTGGTCATTTATAAAATTCTAAGTGTTTCTCAAAGATTAATTTGAGGTCAAGTTACCACTAACTGAGAGTGAAGGAGAAATATATACCTAAAATGGCTTTTTGAATGCATTATGGTCATTTTGAGTTTTAACTTATGTCGTTTAGGTTAACTAATGCACCATCAGCTTTCATGGATTTGATTAATAGAGTGTTCAATCCCCTCTTGGATGTGTTTATTATTTAATTTATCGATGATATTATGGTATATTCAAGATCGAGAGAAAACTATGTTAATTATTTGTGGTGGGTGTTACAAATTATTCATGATCATAAGTTTTATGCGAAGTTCTACAAATGTGATTTTTGGGTAAAATCAGTGACAATCTTGGGTCATATTGTATCTGATAAAGGAATAAAAGTTGATTCTAAAGAGATAGAAGAAACTAAGGACTGGTCGAGACCCATAATACCTTAGAGGTTCATAGTTCCTAGGCTTGATAGGCTATTACAGAAGGTTCATTGAGGGGTTTTCTCCATCTCCATATCTTTAACAAAGCTAACACCTAAAGCATCTACATTTTAATGGAATGAAAAATGTGAAAAAAGTTCCCAAGATCTGAAGAATAAGTTGACTTTTACACCCATATTTGTACTTTCAGAAGGCACAAAAGTCTATGCAGTATATTATGACACTCCAGTAGTTGGCTTAGGATATGTTTTGATCAAACATGTTAAAGTAATAGCTTATGCCTTAAGATAGTTGCGGCCACATGAGATGAATTATCCAACACATGATCTTGAGCTGGCAGCAGTTATATTTACTTTACAAATATGGCACTAGTGAATCTATTTAATAACCTATTAAATCCACGCACCCCCCTACAAATGGTATCAGAGCACAGCAATTTAAACAGTACGGAAGAGACATATGTTAGAGTTAGATTTATAATAAAAGTTAAAGTTAGAGTTAGAAAAAATTTACCTACAAAAATATTAAATTAATT
>NW_025877480.1:0-1025 GCF_002878395.1 Capsicum annuum
GGTGGACTATGGTTAATAGTAGTATTTCGGATACATATCTCCATATTGTAGTCAGGTGGACTTCACTCAAAAGCCAGTAAAATTTTGGAAGCTGAAAATGCACAAAAGAGAAGACAATCTACTGGGATTCCTGATGCATCCTCGATCATGTTAGCTTAACCGGGAACTTAATAATGCTAGGAGCTCAGCAGGTTCTTCATTTTCTTTCACAGCCTATCAATCACATGTTTAGAGAGACTTAGCATTGAGAAAAAACACATCATAAACAGTACAACACAAATCTAGATATTAACCAACACACACACACACACACACCAAGCAGAATGCACATCGTCCTGCAACTTTGTGAGTGCTTATGACACCAACAGTTCGGCAAAGATATTAACTGATAGTAACCTTAATATACAGAATATATAGAACAGTGAATGGTATAGACATGTTACATTAGCATCTTCTGCTTTTCCACGCATATAACATGCAGTTTCAACTAAGAATTCTAGCAACATGGCAAAACGCTCTATTTGAATAGTGCAATCCAGTTTAACCTAGAGAAAATAAAAGGAAGATCCACTACATGAAGTACTGTGTGCTATTGTTTAAGCCACCAACCAAAAGCACGTCAAGATTATGATAGAATTCAGTACTATAACGGTGGTGTTGGGGCAAGAACAACAACAGCAAAAAAAAAATTTCTTTTGATAACCGTGGAGTCCGGGCCAGTTTGCGCGCACCTCAACTAATTCCACCGAATACCTGCCACCTCCCACCAGCAACAGGTTCCAGGTAACACTGTCGACCAAGGCTAGAACAGATGGGAAGAAATCACCTAGTGTTTGTCTCTGTTGGGAATTGAACCTGAGTCCTCAAGGTGCCCAACCCAACTTCATTGAACCACTAGGCAACACCCTTCGGTGCCAACAACAACAAAATATTCCAAAACTCTGAACAGGCATCACCACGAGAAATATAAAAAGGGAGGCTCGATGCACTAAGCTCCCAGTATGCACAGGGTCCAGGGTCTAGGG
>NW_025877481.1:0-4409 GCF_002878395.1 Capsicum annuum
ACTTGAGCCAACTTCTCTTATAGTATTGGTTAACAATTTCAATATTTGTTGCATTAATTTGAAATGCGGTTTGAATAAAACCCTAATTTCTGGTATTTCTTCTCTTCTCTTTTTGAAGTAAATTATGATATTTTGTTGTTTGTTGCATTTTTTTGAAGTTTGATTTTTATTAATTGTGTTTATAAAAACAAAACGACAATTTGGGTTGATTTGTTCTGTTCTTGTTCTTGGTAAAAATGGTGAAATTGTTGTTTTTTTGTTGAATAAAATCGTGCTACTATTTTTTGTTTCCTCCGACAGATTACCCATCTGATGCAATATATTAACCATCTGATGCAACAGATTTATCATATGATGCAACAGATCAACCATTTGATGCACCAGAGGAACCATCAGATTATAATTATAATGCAACAGGTTAATAATCTGATACAACAGATTTACCATATGTTGCAACAAATTTAGCATCGGATAAAAAATCTAATGCAACTAATTAAACATCTGGTGCAACAGAAGAACCATCAGATTAATGATTCGATCCAACAGATAAACCTCCTGTTGGATAAAATCCTATCAACTTTTCCAACAGGAAATATCCAAAACTTGATTTTTCCAACTGATCATTCATCTGCCATGATAGACGACCCTATGTTGGAAGAAATCTAAATAATATTGATCGTTGATAATTGTTCCAATAGATCACTCATGTGTTGCAACAGATGTGTGACTTGTTGCACAGACCATTCATCTTTCTCAACAGATGAGTGATATATTTTGTATTGTCACAACAGATTACTCAGCCGTTGCTGCAGGTTAGTTAACTGCTCTGACAGATCACTCATATGTTGCAACAGATGTGTGATCTATTGTACAAACCATTCATCTTTCTCAACAGATGAGTGATGTGTTTTGTATTATCGCAACAGATTACTCAGCCATTACTACAGATTATTTAACTGTTCTAATAGATCACTCATATGTTGCAACAGATGATGTCATAATAGATGTGTGATCTGTTGCACAGACCATTCATCTTTCTCAATAGATGAGTGATATGTTTTGTATTGTCGCAATAGATTACTCAGCCGTTGCTACAAGTTATTTAACTATTCCAACAGATCACTCACATATTGCAACAGATGACGTTGCCACAGATGTGTGATCTATTGCACAAACCATTCATCTTTATCAACAGATGAGTGATTTGTTTTGTATTATCACAACAGATTACTCATCCGTTGCAACAGGTTATTTAACTGTCCCAATGGATCACTCATATGTCACAATAATATATGATCTATTGCACAGACCATTCATCTATCTTAAAAGATGAGTGATATGTTTTGTATTATTGCAACAGATTACTCATCCGCTGCAACAGTTTGGTTATATGCTGCAACAGATATACTACCTGATGCAATAGATCGGTGATCTGTTGCAACTGTTATTTTACTGTTTTGCTTGTTTGATTTACTGTTATCCTTTTTAACGATGCATTAATCAACTATAATATATTTTTTTATGTTTCTGTTAATTTTAGATAATATGGTTCCCAAAAAAATAGAAACCGAATCAAGTCTAAGTAAAGGAACAAGTGAAGCAACTAAGCTATATCCACCATTCTATGAGCTTGCTTTACAAACTTTATCTCAATCAGGAGCAGAATATGATGAACACGAGGAGGAGAAATGTTTCAAAAGAGATGATGAAAATGCCAATAGCCCTTCCACCGAAGAGTTGGTCAAAGCCTTCAGCATGCCGCAGATTTAACGGGTGATTTCATGGTTAAGTCAGCCATGGGAAAATCTTTTGACGCCTTCAAAAAAATACTTCAAGAACAAAAATTGAATGCTTATTTTAGGGATAACTGCTTTGGGAAATATCTTGATTTGATGTAGGACAACAATGCTCATTTCCAAATAAAAATGGTATATGAACTTCTGAAGCGTAGATTTATGTATGAAAATAAAGATAAGATGGATGAGGTGTGGATAAATTACTGTGGCATGCCTGTTTGTTTTAGTTGGAAGGAGTTTGCCATAGTTACTGGACTAAAATGTTATCGTCCTTCTCAAGTTATACCTATTCTAACCCAAAAAAGCATCCCGCACATCCAAAAAAGGCAAAGACAAGTTGTGTGATCATGATGACCTGGTGTCCATTGTTGGTTCAAGCTTCAAAATAAAAATTTGATAGAAGCGTTGAAAGGTAAAGGACTTTCAAAGAAGCATAAACAATCATTGTGCTTGGTTTGGTTTGTACATAATATTCTTTGGGCGAGAAACATTAACAACAACATAAGCCTCGGTTTAATAAAGCTCTCCAAGAATCTTGAGGCGTTTAACAGCTATTCTTGGGGGTATGAAAGCTTCAAAATGACTGTCATATATTTGTTGACTCTATTAGCGCCAAAGACAGCCAACTTATATGGCTTCCCATGGGCTTTCATGGTATCATTTATTTTTTTCACTCAATAATGGTTTTGATTTATTAACGTCATTTTATAGGCTTGGGCATTTGAAGCCATTCCTTATTTGAGACAACAAGTGAACTACCAGGAAGGAGTTTTCTATCCAAGAATCTTGAGATGGTTGTCGATCAAAACTGATAAAAATACAAAATTTTTTGATCTCTTCACCCCCCAAAGGATGTAGTAAATATAATTATAATTAATTTTTTATATTAATTAATAATTTTTTTTGAATGATCTAATCATCATTCTAATATATGTAATGATTTATGTTAGATTGTGCATCCGTCACAAGTTCCGACCAATCAAGAGTTGAAGATGCCATTTTTCTTACTTTAATATCTGTGCAAAATTTATTGGACCCTAAGGTCATCGACAAAGTAAAAATGAAGTTATTTGGATCAACAACCATTACAAGAAAAATAATTTTGGAGGGTGGATTTGTTGTTGTTGATGATCTTAGTGGTGATGGAGCTATTGATGGTGGTAGTGGTGCTGTTGTTGGTGCTAATGATGCTCCTCTTACAGTATTGAAAGCAAACTATTTTGAGTATGATCATACTAGTTATACAAATTTTGCCTCTCCCAGCAAATATTCTGTATGCAAATGTCAAGCCTGCAGGGCGAAATATAATGTAGTGATTAATGTTATTAATGCATTAACCGCTTCTGTAAAGGAATTGACATCTAAGAGGGGCCTCATTCCATCAAAGAGGATTTTATTTCCATCCGTTCCATTAGAGATTAGGGCTAAGAGGAGAAAGAGAGTGATTTCTAGGGCATTATCAAGCATCCAAAAAGCAAAATTGCAACTCCTCTGTTTGTGTGTTGCACTGAGCAACGTACAATGTCCAAAGAAGAGCAGCACGAGCTAAAAAAAATGAATATATATGTCTTCCAACTGACAAAACAAACAGACACATATCTATTTCAACAGATGACACATCTACTGAAAATTATCAAACAAATATATACATTTGTTGCAACAGTTGACTAACCTGTTGCACCAAATAAAGTATCTGGTGCAACATATGTCTCGTCTATTTTAGCAAATCAAACAACTCTTCGTACCACTTTTATTTGTACCAATAGATGACCTATCTGCTGCAACAAATGATTCATATGTTACAACGGATGGTTCATCCATTGGAAATTCTCATACAGGGTCTTTCTCATGTAGAAATTTATCCCAATAGTTGATTTATTGTTGCAACAGAAATATAATCTGTTTGGGATAATTTAAAATGGGAGGAAGATCTGTTTGATTTGTTAGAAGAGATGAGTTATCCTCTTCCATTTTGTTGTATCTCCGTGATTAGCATTGACCAATTTTGGCTTTCCAGGTGGATGTAGAAGAAGCTACTGCTGAACAACATTGATAATATGCTACTCTTTTTATGAAAATACAGAGAACAGAAAGCGCAGAAACCGAATTCTATAGCACCGGATGAAGAACAACTTGTCCTTACTGAGTAGATCTTTATAGCTTGAGCCTGTCAAAGTAATCCTTGACAGTATACTTAAATTGTATGTATTTGTTGAGATCTGTACCCATAATAATTTTTTACATTTCATTTATCCGTTAACTTATTTAAGCTAATTTATGAAGGCTTTAATTTATTTTATTTTGTCTATGAATTTTATTTATTTCTTAGATTTGAACTTATTAATTGAAAATGAATACTAGATTCAAATATTGCAACAGATAATGTATCTGTTGCAACAGACGACACATTTATCAGAAAAATCAAACAGATTTAGACATATGTTGCAACAGGTAGGTAATCTGTTGAAATTTATCAAACAGGTTTTCCCACTGTTGCAACAAATGGACTTAGATAGAAACATCGAGATAATGCAACAGATAACCAACCTATTGCAACAGATAAACCATATGTCAGAACAGGTAGAATAACTATTACAACAGATGGAGAATCTG
>NW_025877482.1:0-1028 GCF_002878395.1 Capsicum annuum
CTCTCATTTTTGTATTTCTTTCCTGATTTCTTATGCTGAGGGAGACAAGTGGTACCTCACAATGTATCATCATATCCATTGCATGCTTAGCCTTAACATTATCAAAAATTGATCTGAAGGACTTTCTTTGGTTGTAACTTGACTTTTGGTTAAGGTTAGAAAAGATGGTAAGGGGCCCAAACGATACTTGAAGTGGGGGTGGGACTTACAACTTTTGGAATCGGCTCAAACAACACATTAACTCATGCCCCAGCTTTGTTGACTGGGTGAATCTTAGATCTTCATTTGGTTGAACCGAACCCAAAATAGGGAAGCCTACATATCTCACTCTCGAGAGAGGAGAATCAGGTCGTACGTAGTTCCATCAGCTTGTTCTTTGTTTTGATTTGATTTTGATTTTTTTTTATTTTCGAATTTTTTCTTTTATTCTTATTTTCTTGACATTTATCTTTGACTATATTTTGATTCCAAAAGAGGGATATGAAAGAAAAATAAAACGAAGCTCAAATGGGTACACAAAGGATGACACCATGTTTGGATAGAAGAATAAAATGCCTTCATCATATTAATCTTCAAGAATGCAAGTACAAAACATGCAATAAACTCAACAAAGGATCAAATATCATACATAGTATCTTTTGACCGTATCAGAATTGATAGCCATTTTTGCCATTTTGCCTTCAATATCTGTCAAATATAAGGCTCCATTGGGCAACACTTTCTTCACAACAAAGGGACCTTGCCAGTTAGGGGAGAACTTGCCTTTCGCTTCAACCTGGTGAGGAAGGATACGTCTCAATACCAACTGACCAACTTCAAAATTCCTGGGATGGGCCTTTTTGTTATACGCTCGAGCCATCCTTCTCTAATACAACTGGCCATGACATACAGACGTTAGCTTTTTTTCCTCAATCAAACTCAAATGTTCCAGTCGGGTTTTTACCCATTCGTCATCATCAATGTCTGCTTCTACAATGACTTGAAGAGAGGGAATTTCAACTTCTGTAGGGATGACTGCTTCTGTCCCA
>NW_025877483.1:0-3991 GCF_002878395.1 Capsicum annuum
AGGGCAATTTTAGTGCTAGCAGCCGCGGTAATTCCAGCTCCAATAGCGTATATTTAAGTTGTTGCAGTTAAAAAGATCATAGTTGGACTTTAGGATGGGCCGTCTGGTCCGCTAATGGTGTGCACCGATCGTCTCGTCCCTTCTGTCGATAATGCACTCTTGGCATTAACTTGCCGGTTCGTGCCTCCGCTGCTGTTACTTTGAAGAAATTAGAGTGCTCAAAGCAAGCCTACGCTCTATATACATTAGCATGGGATAACATTATAGGATTTCGGTCCTATTATGTTAGCCTTTTGGATCGGAGTAATGATTAACAAGGACAGTCAGGGGCATTTGTATTTCATAGTTAGAGGTGAAATTCTTGCATTTATTAAAGACGAACAACTATGAAGTCATTTGACAAGGATGTTTTCAAGAATCAAGAATGAAAGTTGGAGGCTCAAAGATGATCAGATACCGTTCTAGTCTCAACCATAAACGATGCCGACTAGGGATTGACGAATATTGCTTTTAGGACTCTGCCGGCACCTTATGAGAAATCAAAGTTTTTGGGTTTCAGGGAGAGTATGGCCATAAGGCTGAAACTTAAAGGAATTGATGGAAGGGAACCACCAGGAGTGAATCCTGTGGCTTAATTTGACTCAACACGGGGAAACTTACCAGGTCCAGACATAATAAGGATTGAAAGACTAAGAGCTCTTTCTTGATTCTATGGGTAGTGGTGCATGTCCGTTCTTAGTTCATGGAGTGAGTTGTCTGGTTAATTCTATTAACAAATGAGACCTCATCCTGCTAACTAGCTATGTGGAGGTATCCCTTCGCGGCCAGCTTCTTAGAGGGACTACGACCTTTTAGGCCGCGGAAGTTTGAGGTAATAACAGGTCTATGATGCCCGTAGATGTTCTGGGCCGTACGCGCTCAATACCAATGTATTCAATGAGTTTATAGCCTTGGCCGACAGGACCGGGTAATCTTTGAAATTTCATTATTATGGAGATAGATCATTGCAATTGTTGGTCTTCAACGAGGAATTCCTAGTAAGCGCAAGTCATCAGCTCATGTTGACTATATCCCTGCCCTTTATACACACTGTCTGTCGCTCCTACCAATCAAATAATATGGTAAAATGTTCAAATTATGGCTATGTGGGCGGTTCACTACCCGCGACGTCATGAGAAGTCTAATAAACCTTATCAATTAGAGGAAGAAGAAGTCGTAACAAGGTTTCTGTAGGTGAACCTGCGGAAGGATCATTGTTAAAACCTGCATAGCAGAATGACCCACGACCATGTTTAACAACTGGGGAGCCCACGTTGGCGGAGTGCTTCAGCCCTCAGCACGAGAACCTTTCCTCGTTCTCGGTGCATGCACCCAGTACGCGCGCCGAGCGACTAAGGAACCCCAATGCGAAAAGCACCAAGGAATACTTAAATTGACAGCTTGCACCTCACTCTCCATTCGTGGCCTGTATCAAGCGGACGTATGCTTCTCTTATAAATAAAAATTTCTCTTGGCAATGGATAACTTGGCTCTCGTATTGATGAAAAACATAGTGAAATACAATACTTGGTGTGAATTGCAGAATCTCGTGAACTATTAACTCTTTGAACACAAGTTGCGCCTGAAGCCATTAGGCCGAGGGCACGTCTGCCTGGACATCATGCATCACGTCACCCCCTTGCATCGCACCTTAATCATGGGGTGCGCTTCCATCACAGGGCGGATACTGGCCTCCCGTTAACCTCAAGCTCGCGGCTGGCCTAAATGCGAGTCCATGTCAATGAACGTGGCAAGTGGTGGTTGTAACTCAATTCTCTTTGCTGTCGCGGCTACAGCCTATCGTCCATTTAGACTTCGGGACCCTACCGTTCTTAGGCTCTCTAACTGCGACCCCAGTTTAGGCGGGATCACCCATTGAGTTTAAGCATATCAATAAGTGGAGGAAAAGAAACTTACAAGGATTCCCTTAGTAACGGCGAGCGAACCAGGAACAACCCATCCTTAGAATTGGGTGGCTCCATCTTCTGAATTGCAGTCTTGAGAAGCGTCCTCAGTGGCGGACAGGACCCAATTCCCCTGGAAGGAGACGTCAGAGAAGGTGAGAGACCCGTTGTTTCTGAACCCTGTCGCACCATGAAGCGCTTTCTATGAGTCGGGTTATTTGGGAATACAGCCTAAATCGGGCAGTGAATTCCATCCAAGGCTAAATATAGGGGAGAGACCGATAGCGAAGAAGTACCATAACGGAAAGATTAAAAGGACGTTGAAAATAGAGTCAAAGAGTGCTTGAAATTGTTGGAAGAAAAGTGGATAGGGGCTGGTGATGCGCCCTGATCAGATGTGGAATAGCGACGAGCTGGTCGACCGATCGACTCGGGGCGTGGACCAGCAGGGATTTGGGGGCGGCCAAATCCCAGGCTTTTAATATGCTTTTGGAATTCCATCTCCTTAATTGTGGTAGGCAGCACATTCCTCCGGTGTGCTTCGGTATCTGCATGCTTTGGATGATGGCCTACGGGCTCCCCATTCGACCTGTCTTGAAATACGGATCAAAGAGTCTGATATTTGTGTGAGTTAATGGGCGAGTAAACCCATAAGGCATAATGAAGGAGATTAGTGGCATTCTCTTATGGGGCTCACCGTCTATTGACCTTGATCTTCTAAGAAGGGTTTGAGTGTAAGCATACCTATCGGGACCTAAAACATGGTGAACTATGCCAAAGCGGGTCGAAGCCAGAGGAAAATCTGGTGGAGACCCCCAGCTATACTGGTGTATTAATGTTCGTCTGACTTGGGTATAGGGGTAAAATAGTAATCGAACCGTCTAGTAGCTGGTTCCCTCTTAAGTGTTCCTCAAGATAGCTGGATCTCGTGTGTGAGTTCTATCGGGTTAAGCAATTGATTAGAGGCCCCGGGTGCGCAACGCCCTTGACCTATTCTCAAACTTTAAATAGGCAGGACGGTGCAGCTGCTTTGTTGAGCCGTACCACGGAACCAAGAGTTTCAAGTGGGCCATTTTTAGTAAGCAGAGGCGATGCGGGATGAACAAAAAGCTGGGTTACAGTGCCAAAATATGCGCTAACCTATATCCCACAAAGGGTGTTGCTCGATTAAGACAGTAGAACGGTGGTCATAGAACTCAAAATCCGCTAAGGAGTATGTAACAACTCACCTGCCGAATAAACTAGCCCCAAAAATGGATGGCGCTTAAGCGCGTGACCTACACCCATCTGTTGGGGCAAGTGTCAGGCCCCGATGAGTAGGAGGGCATGGCGGTCACTGCAAAACTTTGGGCATGAGCTCTGGTGAAGAAGTCATCGGTGGAAATATTGATGGTAGTAGAAAATATTCAAATGAGAACTTTGAAGGCTGAAGAGGGGAAAGGTTCCATGTGAACAACACTTTCACTTGGGTTAGTCGATCCTAAGGTTTGGGGGAACCCTGACAGATAGCGCATTTTGTGCATACTCCTAAAGGGAGTCAGGTTAAAATTTTTGAATTAGGATGTGGCGGTCGACAAAAACATTAGGAAGTTTGGAGACGTCGGCGGGAGCCTCAGGAAGAGTTATCTTTTCTATTTAACAGCCTAGCCACTCTAAAATTGGCTCAGCCGAAGGTAGGGTCCAACGGATGGAAGAGCACCGCACGTCACGTGGTGTCCGATGTGCTCCCGGTGGCTCATGTAAATCTAAAAGACCGAATGTTGTACACACCCGGTCGTACTTATAACCGCATCAGGTTTCCAAAGTGAACAGCCTCTGGTCGATTGAACAATGTTGGCAAGGGAATTCGGCAAAATAGATCCGTAACTTTGGGAAAAGGATTAGCTCTGAGGGCTGTGCAAGGATATCCCAGTCCCGATCCCGTTGGCTTTTGGTTAGACTGCTCGAGATGCTCCCGTGGTGAGAGCGAGTCGTCGCGTGCCGGCTGGGGGACAAACTGGAAAGGTTTCCTTCGGGGGCCTTCCCCATGCATCGAACAACCAACTCAG
>NW_025877484.1:0-2594 GCF_002878395.1 Capsicum annuum
CGGACCTCACTGAGATGATCCCCAACATCCCTAGCATGCCTCGGTTGCTTTTTAGCCCACAGCATACCCGGACCGAGGGTCCACCCCCAAAATTGTAGGATATAGCACACCCATTTCACCTAAAAATGCCCTGTTCATGCCGTTACACACGTTTATCCACCTAAATAGACACAAAAAATTGAATGGACCACACTGGGATGATCTCCAACCTCCCTGGCACGCCCCGGACAATTTTTAGCCCACAACACGCCCGGACTCCGAGCCCACCCCTAGAACTGTGGGCTATAGCACACCAATTTTGCCAAAAAAAATGCCCTATTCATTCTGTTTCACCCGTTTGTCCACCCAAATAGCCACAAAAAATTAGACTGACTACATTGAGAGGATTCTCAACCTCCCTCGCACACTCCGATCAATATTTAGCCCACATCACGTCCGAATCCTGGGTCCACCACTGAAACCATGGTCTATAGCTTACTGTTTTGGCTCGAAAATGCCCCATTCACGTTGTTTTGCCTAATTGTCAATCCAAATGGCTACGAAAAATTAAATAAACCATACTGGGACTATCCCCAACCTCCCTGGCATGCCCCAGTCGATTTTCGGCCCACAACATGCCCGAACTGTGGGGCCACCCCTAAAATCATGGTCTATAGCGCACTGATTTTGCTCGAAAATGCTTCGTTCATGTCGTTTCACTTGTTTGTCCACCCAAATGGCCATGAAAAATTATATGGACCACACTGGGATGATCTTCAACCTCCCTGTCATGCGCCGTTCAATTTTTGGCACACAGCACACTCGGACCCAGGGCCCACCCCAAAAACCATGGGCTATAACACACTGATTTGGCCTGAAAATGCCTCGTTCGCACCGTTTCGCCCGTTTGTCCACCAAAATGTCCATGAAAAATTAAACGGACCATACTGGGGAGATCCCCAATCTCCCTAGCACGCCCTGTCTGATTTTTGATTCACTGCACGCCCAAAATCTAAGCCCACCCTCAAAATCGTGGGCTATAGCACATTGATTTGGCCCAAAAATGCCCCGTTCGAGTCGTTTTCCTGTTTGTCCGTACAAATAGCCATGAAAAATTAAAAGAACCATACTGGGATAATCCTCAACCTCCCTGGAACACCCTGTTTAATTTTTGGAACACAGCACGCCTGGACCTCGGGCCCACCCCCAAAATTGTGGACTATAGACAATGCCTCATTCGAGCTGTTTCATCCGTTTGTCCACCCAAATGGCCATGAAAAATTAAACAGACCTCACTGAGATGATCCCCAACATCCCTAGCATGCCTCGGTTGCTTTTTGGCCCACAGCATACCCGGACCGAGGGTCCACCCCCAAAATCGTAGGATATAGCACACCCATTTCACCTAAAAATGCCCTGTTCGTGCCGTTACACACGTTTATCCACCTAAATGGACACAAAAAATTAAATGGACCACACTGGGATGATCTCCAACCTCCCTGGCATGCCCCGGACAATTTTTAGCCCACAACACGCCCGGACTCCGAGCCCACCCCTAGAACCGTGGGCTATAGCACACCAATTTTGCCAAAAAAAATGCCCTATTCATTCTGTTTCACCCGTTTGTCCACCCAAATAGCCACAAAAAATTAGACTGACTACATTGAGAGGATTCTCAACCTCCCTCGCACACTCCAATCAATATTTACCCCACATCACGTCCGAATCCTGGGCCCACCACTGAAACCATGGTCTATAGGTTACTGTTTTGGCTCGAAAATGCCCCATTCACGCTGTTTTGCCTAATTGTCAATTCAAATGGCCACGAAAAATTAAATAAACCATACTGGGACTATCCCCAACCTCCCTGGCACGCCCCAGTCGATTTTCGGCCCACAACATGCCCGAACTGTGGGGCCACCCCTAAAATCGTGGGCTATAGTGCACTGATTTTGCTCGAAAATGCTTCGTTCATGTCGTTTCACTTGTTTGTCCACCCAAATAGCCATGAAAAATTAGATGGACCACATTGGGATGATCTTTAAACTCCCTGTCATGCGCCGTTCAATTTTTGGCACACAGCACACTCGGACCCAGGGCCCACCCCAGAAACCATGGGCTATAACACACTGATTTGGCCTGAAAATGCCTCGTTCGCACCGTTTCGCACGTTTGTCCACCAAAATGTCCATGAAAAATTAAACGGACCATACTGGGGAGATCCCCAATCTCCCTAGCACGCCCCGTCTAATTTTTGATTCACTGCACGCCCGAAATCTAAGCCCACCCTCAAAATCGTGGGCTATAGCACATTGATTTGGCCCAAAAATGCCGCGTTCGAGTCGTTTTCCTGTTTGTCCGTACAAATAGCCATGAAAAATTAAAAGAACCATACTGGGATAATCCTCAACCTCCCTGGAACACCCTGTTAAATTTTTGGAACACAGCACACCTGGACCTCGGGCCCACCCCCAAAATTGTGGACTATAGTACACTGATTTGGCCCGACAATGCCTCATTCGAGCTGTTTCATCCGTTTGTCCACCCAAATGGCCATGAAAAATTAAACGGACCTCACTGAGATGATCCCCAACATCCCTAGCATGCCTCGGTTG
>NW_025877485.1:0-2592 GCF_002878395.1 Capsicum annuum
TCTAAATAGACAATTGGAGATGTCATCAAGTCTTCGTAGACAATCAATTACACCATTCATCACATTAGTCTCTGTAGGCAATCAGAGGAAATCATCAACATCAGTATCCATAAACAATTGGGCATGTCATCCGTCAGTCTTCATAGACAATTGAAGAAGACAATCAACATCAGTTTTCATATACAGTCGAAGACATCATCATTCATCACATCAATCTCTGTAGAAAATCGAAGATGACATTCAACATCAGTCTCTGTAAGACAATTGGAGATGACATGCATCAAGTCTTCGTAGACAATCGAAGACATCTTTCATTCATCCTCAGGTCCCCGTAAACAATCGGAGACGCCATTTATCCCCAAGTTTCCATAAGCAATCGAAGATGTCATTCATCCTCAGGTCCCGGTAGACAATTGGAGACATCATGCATCTCTTCAACTAAAAATATAATTCAAAACAAAAGGGCAATTTTTTTTTCAAATCCCACACATCATACACTGGGGCAAATTTTGAGAATCACTCCAAAATTTGCTATTTTCTCATTTCGAACTACATTGACCTAATTCTCGTGACGCTCGAGATATGTAGGAAGCTCTATGCAGAGTTCGATCATCACAACCTCAAAATTATTCTTTCTTCCCAGCAAGTACATAATCTTGCATCCCCAGCATCTCACAGCTCGATACTGGAGAAATTTTGAAAGGAACATCGAGAATAGATGAACACTTCTGTTCCTAAATAGTCCATATTTCATGAATTACTTCACACGGTCTCTCACTCTTAATAGCATGGCGATTTGCCCAATCTTTTGAACTACACCCTACCTGATCCTCATGTAACTTGAGGTATGTAGGCAACTCTAAATTAGAGTTTAGTCGAATTTTTCTATAACAAAAAAAATTATTTTTTATCGAGAAAAATTGGCTACACGTCAACATTTTCGTTTGAAAACTTCTACATCATCCTCAAATGAAAAGGGGCAACTGTTGACACCCAATTTTTTCCCTCCATGCTTAAAATTAACGTCTTCAGGCTTCCTGATCGTTAAAGAGAGCAAAACACATTTTTCACACATTTTTTATATTTTTGATAAATTACTGATAATCATCCTCACTTTAGAATTTTATCAATTTATTATCATGTTTTGCTTTTCATAATTTATTGTTAATTCTTTATATGTTAGAATTTTTTAATTATCGTCTTTAATATTTTTTCACAATCATCTACACACGTACACAACATGACATTACATTTATTTTTATAATATTTTCAAGTTAATTACATTTTCCATTTTTCTTTACATTTTTTAATTACATATCAATTTTTATATATTTCTATAATCCGCAAACGCTAAGTCGGATCAATTAATTTTATATAGTATAATAATTTGATGTTTTGTCGTATCCAACAATGACCACACAATAATGCCTTGTCACATCTGACAATGACTACACAATGATGTCTTGTCATATCCGACAATGACCACACAATAATGTCTTGTCACATCCGACAATGACTACACAATGAAATCTTGTCACATCCGACAATGACTATACATAATGTCTTGTCACATCTGACAATGACCACTCAATGACTTTATTTTTTGGATAATCATTTTATCCATTGGTCAAAAATATGAAAATTCTTTGGTCAATACCTTAAAGACCAAAGGATGTGCTATTATATAAAGAGGGGACATCTTTTTATCCATTGGAAAATAAGAGGTGCCCAATATCATTATAAATACAAGTGATGGGAAGACATTTCCACACACACATTTTTATTCTTCCTCTCTCTCAAAAAAATCCACACATATTTTTCACCTCTTTCTCCTCTCCCTAAAATACAAAATTTTAGTCATATTTTTCCTTTCTCTCACACATACGTTTGTCACCATATATGCATTTCATTCTTCTTTCTCCCTCTCTCAAAATATAAACAAATCAATGTTCTTTTTATATGGTTTATTCTTTTTTTTTTTAAATACAATACACACATTTTTTGTCTTCTCACATACAAATACACAAATAAAATACACATTCACAAATACATATACACATTTATCATCCCCACATATTTTTCTTCTCTCTCAAACACACACTTCTTCTCTACACACACATATTTTTCACCACACATATTTTTTTCATACACAAAATTTGTTCATCTTTTTCTTTTTCTAAAAAACACATACATATACTCAAAATAAATACCTCAGCCAATGACATTATCTCTCCGTCGGATACTTGAGGTGACCAATACAAAAGACGGATCTTTATTTTCCAAGTTATTTATTTCTATCAAAAATAGACACATAGCCAATAAAGAAATTTCCGTCAATTTTCGAGGCCTCCGTAAATAAAAGATGGATATTACATATACAAATACGTAACAAAAATAAATAAATTCGGGCAATGATGAAACTTTACAATTTCACGGCAACACAAAGGGTTTTATGATTTGTATCTTGGTAAGGCGATTTAGGATGGCCGATTAATCGAGCAAGAAGAATCACACTTTGATAAAACATTTCTATTTTTATGTATACATGCACACATAGTTTCTAGTTTATTTTACTTTGTTACTAACGTGTTT
>NW_025877486.1:0-3445 GCF_002878395.1 Capsicum annuum
ATATATGGTTACGTATGCCGAGTGTCTTACTTTTGGTGAAGCTGTTCTATGTATTGACTTTGACCCAGATCTAATTCGCATAAGATACGCTTCACTATTGTGGGATTATGGTACTAGGAAAGCAAACGTAAAGGCACAAAGTGATGATGAAGCACCAATGAGGCCTCTTCGGATCACTGAGTTAACAGAAGGTACTGAAGTAGTTGATAATTGATTTGTATTTTATTTTGTTGAAGTTAACAACATTTAAGATTAGGTGGATATTTTTTTTGAATAGATTATGGGATGCATATGTTACTTTAATGGTCAAAGATGGCATGTTAATGTTCCTTTATTGTTATCTTAACTTTTTGATTTTTAATCGTCTAATTTCCAGTTTTTTCATGGTTAGTACATGTCTATGTGCATATTTGTAATAATAAATATGCTTATTCCAGTGAAATTATGTATTTTTAACATACATATTCTTATTCTACTTAACATTTGTATTTTTAACATTACATGAACATACAGTTACCAAATTAATTCTGAAGTCAACATATCACCATTACAGTGAAGATACGTATTTTCAAAATACGTATTACCATTACAGTGAAGATATATATTTTAAAAATATATATCACCATGACAGTAAACATATGTATTTTTTAAATACGTATTACTCATAAATATGCCATTCCAGTTAACAAATGTATTTTATTAACATAAACTTTAAAATTTCAGTGAGTAAATGTATATTTAAAATACATATACCATTCAACTTAACATAATCATTTATAATACATATGTATTTTTTTTATTTCCATATACACATTTCTACTTAATGCACATTCAGCTTTATGTATTATTCATATTTCAATTTGTATTTTTTGAAAGACACACATTATGGTTAATACTAATTTTCGTTTCAAATTGTATTTCCATTTACGTTTAATGTAAATATATTTATTTTTCAAAATAACAATGGCTCTTATTATTCCATATTCAAACATATTTTATGTATATATATACGTATATATAATAAAATTAAACATTTGAACTATAACAAATTAACAAGGTCAACTTCATAAAAGTGCAACATCTGAACACTATCAAATTATCAATATCAATAAAAAGTTCAAAATTCAAAATGAAACAATTAAAAAAAAATAGAATAATAAAATAACTGAATTTTCACTAAAAACATAATAAAATGTATCATTTTTTGTATTTCCTACATGAACGCCTATTGTGACCTTTTTGTCCACATGAGCTACAATAATTTTTGCTTTTCTTTCCAAACATATCTCTTCCTGATTTACCGCACTCTTTCTTTGCAGGTCTTCCAGGGGGCCGCTTGTATTTTGGGGGCAAAACTACTTCGTCTAAAATTTCCTGAGGTATCACCCAATCATCTTTATGTGGTAGAGGATATACAGGAAGATCATACGATCTCAGTACAGTTTTTGGCTTGTATAGATTAGAGCAATATGGTCCTTTTTCAAGATTCTTGCTATCAAGTACAACACAAGCATGCACACATGGTATCTCATCCAATTAGAATGAATGACAAGAATATTTTTTTTTCTTTAGACAAACTATAAAATGTTTCTCCTTATCGTGGACAGTATAGACGTACTCTGACGCTGGTATGACTTGAAAATATTAATACATAAAAAATATTATAAAAAAAAATATTACAATAAAATTTGCTACAGATTAGCAAATGTATTTTTTCCCTAAACAACAAATGCATATTAATAAGGAATATATACATATTTTTTTCATTACAACATAGATTTGTTATAATTTTAATAATTTGTATATTAAGATATATTTCATACAACATATAAAAATTCAAGAAGATATAACATTAAATGATTCTATCTATTTTATCATACCTTCATACGTGTACACTCTGCTTTATTCTGTTGGAGAATTGCTTGAAATTTTCCACTAAGATCCTTACGTATGTACAATGCCTCCTGTCTGTTTTCACAATTCCATCTACCAAACATCAATCTAACTTCCTCTAAAAAATCATATATTGGAAGTTCTCTAGCTGATACCAGTGCAGCATTAATTGACTCTGAAATATTTGATGTTAAGGTCCATCCCCTATGGACTGTTGTATATGCGTAGCCCACTTATCGTATCCCGCCAACTCCAAGTAATTCTTCACCCTAACATCAACTAGCTCCACTTTCTCCATTAAATTATAAAATTCAAACTTTGAGTATGATTTCACCATGGTATAGAAGATTTTAGATAATGCATCATGTGACTTTCTAAAATTTTTTCACATTACCCAATAGATGCCACATACAAGCGTAATGTGATACATTATTGTACACTCCAGCAACAGCTTTTATAATGCTTGGGTTACGATCGGAAACTACACACATATGTTTTCTTTCACCGTATGCTTCCTTTAGATTATGAAAGAAACATGTCCAGGATGCATCATTTTCAGAATCTACTATTCCATATGCCAATGAAAATATATGGCCTGAACATGGAACAAATACATTAAAAGTACGATATATAAAGACATTAAAAAAATCATATGTATTTTTCAAATACATACAGCTGGGAACAAGTTTAACTGAAATTTAAAATATAAACATAACTAAAACCTATATTACATATAAATATATCTGGAACTATATCCTGCTCCCTATCAACATCCACAAAAAAATTAAATAAGTACTCTATAAAAATATATAACTTACCGATTATGTGAATGAAATTTATTTCATAAACATAATTCACAACTTTAATATAAATTCATATATCTAAAACATAATAAATAGATAGTACAAATATAAATATGCAGCATATATATATATTATAAACATATACATCTATTCATAGAGTCAAATACATTTCGAGAATAACTTACCGACTCCATCCATGGTACATGCAGCTACAAATGTGCCACTATATAGTCCTCTAAGATAACTTGCACCAATAACTATCACAGGTCTACAGTGATCGAACCCTTGTATGAATGTAGTTAGTGCAACAAAAATATACAAAAGCTCATTATCTTCATGCTTTTTCATTCGTATATGTGAACCTGGATAAGTAGTGTTCAAAATATGAATGTATGCAGGTAGTTTTCCGTATGATGCCGAAGGTTTTTCTCTCAAATCTTCAAGTGTTTGTTCCTTAGCTCACCAACACATAATATACGTCAAATTCATACCAAGGTCTTCCTTCATGTCACTTCTGATTTCAGTCGCACTGTACTTTCTTTTGTGGTTTTTAAAATTTTGTTTCACCATACCTCCAATCAACTTACTAGTAGCATGAAACTTAGGATAAATCTTATCCTTTATCGGACGTGTTTTTGGGTAAGACTTCTCTAACACAAAACATTCCTGATTTGTTGATATCAGATACACGGAATAAAAAATCACAATTACGTGATTTGCATATTAATGTGTAACTGCAAAAAAAAAAA
>NW_025877487.1:0-1645 GCF_002878395.1 Capsicum annuum
GATTTTAGTAAGTAAAATTATAATTTTTAGTTGAATTTCTCATCTGGCTGTATCTGCTACTACTGTTTTTTCAACAGTAGATAAAACATGTAACGTGAATCCAATAGATGAGTAATTTGTTGCACAGATGAGTAACCTGTTGCAATATATTGACTAATCTGTTGCAACATATTCACTAATTTGTTGCAACATATGAGTAATCTGTTGCAACATATATGACTAATCTGATGCAACAGATTACACATCTGTTGGATTTGTATTATAGTGTTGTAACATGAATCCAATATATGGGGCATCTGTTGCAACAGATTAGTCATATGTTGCAACAGATTACTCACTTGTTGCAATAAATGACTCATATATTGAATTCATGTTGCAGGTTCTATCCATTGTAGCAGTAGCAAATATACCAAATAAAAAAGTCAACAAAAATCATAATTATACTTAAAAAATCACCTATAAAGTAATGTCCAAATGATATACAAACAAAATTTGACCTTAAAATATTCTAAAAATTTCAACAAGAGCACAACAAATTAGTGAAACACATGAAAAATTTCATGAAACAGGTAAAGAAGACAAAAATAGTGTATCATACATCAAATGCAAAAGGATCAATGGGACAAACGTTTGAGTTCTCCTAAAAATATTTAAGTTTCCTAGTATTTTAATTGCTTTCTAATGGATAACCCATCTATTATAACAGATTTTCTATCTGTTTGATAATTTCCAACAGATGAATCATCTGTTGAAACATGTCAGTCATCTGTTAATTCAAATTAAACAATTATTAGTAATAACTTAATTGATTTAGCTAAAATTAAAGACAAGTCTTTTAGACAATGGGACAAACATTTGAGTTCTCCTAAAAATGTTTGAGTTCCCTAGTATTTTAATTATTTTCCAACAGATCACCTATTTGTTGCAACAAGTTAGTCATCTGTTGCAATAAATGATTATAACAGGTTAGTCATTTGTTGATTCAAATTAAGAAATTATTAATAATAATTAAATTAACTTAACTAAAATTGAAGACAAGACCTTAGACAAGGGGGAAAACATTTGAATTCTCCTAAAAAACATTTGAGCTTTAGTATTTTAAATTAATTTTCAACACATACTTTGTCTATTTAGTAATTTCCAACAGATGAGTCATATGTTGCAACAAGTGAGTCATTTGTTGCAACAGATGTCTATATCTGTTTGGTCATTTTCAACAGATATTTTTATTCGTTTGGTCATTTCCAATAGATTACTCATCTGTTGTAACATGTTAGTCATCTATTGATTCACATTAAGTCATTATTAGTAATAACTAAATTGATTACTAAAATAAAATATAAATTAATAAGTTCAATTATAGTTTCAATTAATCTCATGGTAATTACACGATCAACTAAGTATGTTCGTCCTGAGTAGAGTGATCAATTGACTAATTTTATTTGAAATGATTCAAACTAAGTCATCATTAGAAATAACTATATTGATTTAACTAAAACTAAAGATGAATTAGTAAGTTCAATTACGATTTCAATTAATTTCATAGTAATTACATGATCAATTAAGTGTTTCGTACTAAGTAAAATGATTAATTGACAAATTTTATGTGAAATAATTCAAATTAAACTATTATTAGAAATAACTA
>NW_025877488.1:0-3180 GCF_002878395.1 Capsicum annuum
AAGTTGTTAGTTATTATGATTTGCAATACTTTTTCTTTTATCTCAATATATGTGACATTGCTAAAATAATGAGAGTCAATAAAATTTTTATATGTCTTTTAAATATTTTAAGTTATTGATTATTGTTATTTGTGGTAACAAATTAGTTTTGACATGATAGTCAATTAAATAAATAAAAAAAATTACTTCCAATATGTAGTTATAGTTAATTAATATAAATTAGTAGAATATATTAAATATTTAAATCATTATGATGAAATAATAGAATTATTATATATTGGGGCATGGTATGTAATTAAGTGAGAGTAGAGGGGTTTTTTGGTAAGAGTCAATAAAATTTCTATATGTTTTTTAAATATTTTAAGTTATTAATTATTGTGATTTGTGGTAACAAATTAGTTTTGAACATGATAGACAATCAAATAAATAAAATTTTTTTACTTCCAATATGTAGTTATAGTTAATTAATATAAATTAATAAAATATATTAAATATTTAAATCGTTATGATAAAACAATAGAATTATTATATATTGAGGCATGGTATGTAATTAAGTGGAAGTAATTGGGTTATTTTGGTAATTGCAAGAGGTGGTCGAAACCACCTCTTCTGTATAATGGAAATTGATATATATATATATATATATATATATATAAATAGAAAATAAAAGAAAAATAATATTTTTTAAAATAATTTGAATTTTTAATTATTGTGTAAAACTTTTTCTACTCCAATTTAAGTGACATGATACTAAGATGATCATAATAATTAATTAGAGATGATATAGTAAAATCACGATTGAATATATTAGGAAAAAATTTAAATTAGGTGAAAATGTAATAACAAATAAAAAAGAAAGCAAATTATATGTTTGATATGAAATTAAATAAATAATAAAATTTATTTAATTGCATCAATTATAATTAATTTTTACAATAAATTATCATCCTACTAATCAATTTACTTAAATATATTTGAAATAATTTTATACATAAAAATAAAAAAGATAAATAAGATTGAAAAATAAATGGAAAATAGAGGGACCACATGTGTGAAAATATGTGTGATGGTATTATGGTAAATTTCTTCAATGACATTGGTTGTAATTGAAGAGAAAATAATGGGTTTTTGTTCAAACTTTTGATGAAGTTTCAAAGTCAAAACACAAAAAATAATTAAATTGAGCTTATAATTTATTGTAATGACCAAATTACCCCAAGAGAAATTTGTTATATCATTTCCATCCCATGACCAAACCAACTCTTCTATAATATAGAAATACTAGAAGTGCAAGGCCCGCGCAGCACGAGCCCAACAGTAGAACATGTAGATTGCAAGTTTTAAGTTTTATGATTTATCTTGAAGTAGAAAGTTTGAGCAGTAGAATATTTTCATTAGTCTGATTGAGCTGAGGGGATCACAATTGAAATCTTTTTTTTAACCTTCTTGTTGAATTTTGTGATCAGAAATATAAAGAAAAAAAGAGACGTAAATTTGATGAAATAACTTAAATCAAATATCCAGCAGATTATTAATTTTCAATATCGCAAAGATTAAGAATCATATAAACTTACTCGATAAAGAGAATATATACCTTAGATTCGCTATTATTTTGTTTAATTATTAATTTTAACACAGGAAAAGAGTGTTGTTTTTTAATAGAGAAGGAAGAGTTGGGATTTTCTCTTCTTTATTTTATTTTTAAAACAGAGAAATGTTAATTAATATTGAGGAGTTACGAAAAGTTGAGAAAGATGGCTACACATATTTGATAGAAAATTTGCTAATGTTAAGAAAGTGCGAAGTGTTTGGTAACAAATTTGTGATAGATACACATTTTTTGTACTTAAATTTACTTTATTTATATTTAAATTAGTTGATAAAAATCTTTTGCAAATAATCTTTATACTTCTTTTCTTTAATTTCTTTAAAATATAGTAATAAAATTTACTTATGCTTTATTCTTCTCACACTTTACTACGTGTATTTTATCCTCTTTAAATCTCATTATACCATTTTACCCTCTTTAAATATTACTGTACATTAAAATCATGATTGAAGCAGCTGAGGCAGAAATCAGTTAATTTTTATTTATTTTTTGGTTAATTATTGTTATTTACAGTACTTTTTATTTCATTTTCAAATAATATATGTTGCTTTATATCTTCTTCTGTCCCGTCTCAATTTATGTGGCACCAATATAATTTTGATAGTTAATCAAATATTTTATGTTGACATATTATTTTGTTATTCTTATTTTTATAATACATAAAAGACTTATAATAAGGAGTGATATAGTAAAATCATCAGTCGAAAGACGAAAATTTAATTTAAAACATTCAGAGTTAATTTCACATTTTATGTCTATTTTATTTTTTATTAAATATTATTTATTTTCTTAATACTTAGATGACACATAATAATTAATTAAGAGCGATTGATTCTGTTATTACTATAAAAATTAATATAATTTTATCATATCCAATAGTAATTATTGACAATTCACCGAAATAGTATATTAATCAAATACGGGATGCTATATTTGCATATAAAAAATATAATATTATTAAAATTATTGGACAATGTATTATATTTATCTTTCACAATAATAAAATTTTACTATATATTTTTCTTTATTTCTTTTTAACTTGATACATATTGACCCAACACAAATTCTAAGAAAATATTCATTAGAAATTTATTTTATTAAATTAAATTTACTAATTTTATACTTTAAAAATTTATAGTTAAGTTTAAATATTAGTATTTCTATATAATAAAAAAATAATTTTAAAATATAAATTTACTAAAATAAATAAATAAATAAAAATATTAATTTTCTATATAAAAGTTAATTAAAATAATAAAATTGATTTATTTTAAATATTTATTTGCAATTAATTAAGATAATTTTTTATTTTGTCATGATTTATGCTGCACCGATAAAATTTTGAGAGTTGAATATAAATTTTATCTATTTTTAAAAAAAGTATTTTAACTTGTTAATTATTGTGATTTATAATAATTTTTACGTAATTATCAAATAATATATTTACTCCTTGTGTCCCAATTTATGTGGCTTCGATACAATTTTGAGAGTCAACTAAAAATTTATATATCATTTGAATATTTTAAGTTGTTAGTTATTATGATTTGCAATACTTTTTCTTTTATCTCAAT
>NW_025877490.1:0-4730 GCF_002878395.1 Capsicum annuum
GATTATTTATTAAAAGTTAAAAGAAGAAAACCAATATAGTTTAGCAATTTTTCTTTTTCTTAATAAATAAATAAATAAACTTATTTAAAAAATGTGACTCTATTTTTGTAATTTTCAAAAATTTTAAAACATATTTAGTACAAATAAGTTAAACTTAAAATATCTAATTTAGATCCTAAAAAAATAAATCGAACACTAAAAGACGAAAAAAAATACTTAGGTTTGGTAAAAAAATTAGGTGTTTACAGAATGCCCATCTTTGCTTGAAAATATGGAGAATTTTCAAGCAAAGAAGTAAACATGACTAATTTTTTGGTCCAACCATTTATTCAAAAGTAATACGTAAGTAAGTAAGAAAGAAATGTGACCGATCCCTGGCTTTGGGTATACTACATATCTCGGGTTACAATAGGATCAGGTCACATGTAGTTCAAGTGGGTGTAGGAATGAATGGGTGAGTTGGGGTGTCGAGTTGAGGTCTCGTCGAGTTCCCGGTCCGTGGCTCCTTTTATTACATCAGAAAAAAATGAAACTAGAAAGGAGATACAAAATCCTATCTATTCTATTGTCTTGATTCTCTTGCTTCAGATCTTCCTCTTGGATCTTCAGTCATCGCCTCACCTTATTCTGGTGGGTACCTTGATCTCAGACTTTGATCTTGAAGTTAGGATTTGAGACTTGAACTTGAAACTTGGATTGAGTCATTGACACTCTACCAAATGACAGTTCATAAAATACTTTGCATGCTTGTTTTCTTGATCAGAAGACATGAAGATAACTCCTGAGATGTTGGGCCGCTACAGATGCAAAGCTGACTCTAACTATCTTCAAACTGATCATTCTTCTATGTTCTAACCGGAGGCGAAGTTTCATTCTCGGCATCAAACATGTACTTTGCAGAAAAACCTACAAGCTATCAAAGAAAAATAAAACAAAGCAAGCAGAATTTTTCGCCCCAGTTTGCACTAGAAAAATTTTGTGAGTTATTAAAAAACTCTAAACTAAATAAAATAAATAAATAAAAATGATAGAAATCTAGGCTAGGTACGCGATAAAAGAAGATTCCTATTCTCAATAATGCATTCAAAGGAAGTTATGACTTATGAATGCATGAAAAAAGTTAGAATATTTACTTCTTAAAATGCGACTAGGGATTGTCGTACCCTATGAAGACATAAAGAAAAAAAATAGGAAGGTTTGTTTCCTAAAATATCAACTAGGGGATAACGCCCTATGAAGACGGAATAAAATGTCAACTAGGGGATGTCGCCCTATGAAGACGAATAAGATGTCAACTAGGGGATGACGCCCTATGAAGACGAATAAGAGGTCAACTAGGGGATGACGTCCTATGAAGACGAAATAAGATGTCAACTAGGGGATAGTGCCCTATGAAGACGAATAAGATGTCAACTAGGGGATGACGCCCTATGAAGATGAGAAGATGTCAACTAGGGGATGGTACCCTATAAGGACCAAAAAAATTAGGGAGTTTTTTCCCTAAAGAGTACTCAGGAGATGCTTTACCTGTTGAGGTAAGTGAGATTTTTTTTTTTAAAAAAAATATGCCCCAGTTTTGGATACGAGGAACTTTGAAATTCTTTTTGAATTTTTTTTATTTTTATTTATTTATTTTTTTAATAGAAAAAAATGCCCCATTATTATACCTTTTAGGGATGAGAAAAAAATTTATTCAGCGAGATCGAACCCTATTGTAGGATTGCGTACGTATCTTGCGTAGCAAGAACAGGTCTAACGTAGTTCACAAGAACATAATATTTCTTATTTTTTTTTTTTTTGAAAGTATGTGCTTTGTAAAGATTAGAAGAATGAAAATAACTCATTTCTTGACTTCAATTGATACCAACAATTAGCATTATGATCGAATTATCTTTAATTACTTTCGAGCAAAAATCAAGATCAACTTAGAAGTGATCCCTATAGTTTCAAATGATACCTCGAATATACTTAATTTTCGACAAGATCTTTTTATCTTGCCTCAATCAAGTGTTTAAAATCCTTCTTATCCTCAAGTTTCAAGTGCCCTTACCATAACTAAAGTCCTAATTTACTCGTAATAAAAGAATTCAAATTTGAGGACATTCAAATATCACTCACACTCAGAAAGATATTCAACGCATCAATGAGATACCATAAGCTTGACAATCATGTAAGTATCCACTAATGTGAGAACACTTAAAATGAAATCACGTAGGACTTGCTATTGGTTGATATTGTAGGCTTAGGGACAAGTAGGATGATATTTGGGAGTTAAGTGACTAATTCCTCAATGAGCACTGCACTGTTTCCGTGCTTTTGCTATTTGTTGCGGTTCGACGCTCGATCTTCTTTGTTGTGCTTCTTTGCCCCTTGTTTTATATTTGTTTCGACTTTGTTTGAACCTTGTACTGGAGCTTTTCCCCTTTTATTTTTGATAAATGTATTTTCTTAATCTTTTTTTTTATGATGATGAGGATTATCCATCTTTGTTGGAGTTTTTTTTTTTTTTTTTTTGTTTATGGGGTTTTGCTCTTTCTTCTTTGAAGTCGTCTTTTGTTTTTTTTTCTCCTGGGCTATACGTTCTTTGCCTCTGACGCCTTTGATCTTGAATCTTCATTTACAACTTGTACTTATTTAGTGCGCTCAATGAAGTAGGCCAAAAGAGGGATAGTGCATATAAGCACTCGAAAGGCATAGACTCAGATGTGGTTATCCAAAGAAAAGGTTTTAGGATCAAAGGGAGATGTGCTAGGGATTAATGTCATTTGGTGGGTTGTGGAATGCACAATCGAATCAAAGAAGGCCTACGATCCTTTCCCAAACCAAGTGTATCTCAAAATTTTGCCTCAACAGACATTCAAGCCAAGTTCTAGATCAACCGAGCAATGCCTTTGAATTTTCAATCTAAAGCTCACCACTCAATGCACATGAAACCGTGAGGTAAGATTTATTTTAAACTTGACTTAGAGCAAGAAAACTTTACAAGTGCAACTTTAGTATAATTAGAGGCATCAAAAGAATCTGTAGTTCACAATCAAGTTGGTCCACTCTATCGTATCTCATAATACACTTAATTTTTTTTTTCAATTTATATTTTTAAGTATGTTGGTACCAATTATTAAGTCAAGATTTATTTTTTTAGATGAGACCGAACTCAAAAGAAGAGTTGCCTATGTATTTTGTTGAAACAAGAATCAGGTCAAACGTAGTTCAGGAAGCTTAAAAGATGAAGCAAGAACTTTTTTTTTTAAATTTTGAATAAGGAGGAATTTTTTTTTTAAATCTTAATAAACACTTTCATTCTTTTTTTTTTTTTTTTTTTACTTTGGCTAAGGATTTCTTTTTTTTTTTTGAAGAAGAAGACTAACGTCCTTAATTTTTTCAAATTGAAAGAGAATCATTGAACCTAAGAAAAGTTGTCTACGTATCTCACCGAGATGAGAATCAGGTGTGCGTAGTTCACGAAGCAGGAGACGTAAAGAAATCTGCTTTTTATTTGGAAAGAAAATTATTTTATTGAATTTATTAATAATTATTTTTTTTTAGTTTTGAAAACAAATTGATTGATTTTTTTTTTTAAGGATCAAAACTTTTCTTCTTTTTTTTTTCTTAAGAAAATACAATCTTTGTTTTTTAGGATCACTGAACCCGTGGAGGGCTGCCTACGTATCTCACTGAGATGAGAATTAGGTGTGCGTAGTTCGTGCAACTAGGAACAAATTCGATAATTTAGAAAATTATTTTTTTGCTTTTATTGTAAAAGCAAATCTCGCACCTCATTTGGGTTTCGAAAAAGAATAGGTTTTAGAGAGCGATTTTCAGCCTCTCTTACGTTAAAGGATTCTAAAGTCGGTCAACATTCGAAACAACTTGATAGTTAATGCAACTAGTTGCATAGAAAATGGATAGTCTTAAAAGAGGGTACTTTTAGACATTCAAACCTTTGTCAAACCTCCACTAAGTCAAAAAAGCATATGATGCAAAAAAAAACAGAATCTAATAGGGATAATCATGTCTAAGATTCGGTTCCACTAGGTTTAACCTGATGGAGGTAGGTTTCTAGACATTGTAAAACGAGCGGACAACTCGAGTCGGGCAGGGACACCTTTACTGGTAGTAGTGCTTTCCAGCCTCACCGTTAGTCCTTTCCATCCTAAATCATGTGTGACTATAGAATCCTTCTCAGGAGCGTTTCCGCATCTCTGATATCTCAAGGCTCGGGAGCGTATACCGCATCTCCAAATATAAAGTATCTCAGAAGACTCAGATGGGTGCGCGAGAGAAGACAATTTATATTGCAATTCAAATAATATCAAAGCAATTAAACATGTAGGCAAATAACTCATTTAGTCCAACAATATACAATATCAAAATTAAATAAAGCCAAATAAGTCAATATAAAAGCTCGATTTCTAGTTATCCCCAGCAGAGTCGCCATCTGTCACACCTCTATTTTTCACTGCATCCGACCCCACTAGGGAAGTTGGTTTTAGAGAAAACGAGTTTTTTCAATTAAAGTGACGTTTTGAATAGGGATTATTTTATTTACAGAGTCGCCACTTGAAATTGAGTTTGGGTGTTCCAAGTCACCTTATTGAATTCCTGTTCAAAAGAAAATGACTCTTTATTTTTGGTCTGCGAACTAGAAATTCGGATAAGGAATTCTGTTGACCTAGGGAAAGGTGTTAGGCACCGCTCGAGTCCCGTGGTTCTAGCATGGTCGGTTTAAT
>NW_025877491.1:0-1376 GCF_002878395.1 Capsicum annuum
AAAAAAATATTTCCACTATTACAAAAATTTCAACATTACCAAAAAAAAAAAAAAAGAAGAAATCAGACCTAAAAAGTAAGTGAAAAAACAACTTCATCATGAGATCACTTTTCTCCGTCATTTCTTTTAAAGAAACAGATATCACGAGATCAGTTCTGCAAAATGCTAATAGCAACCTCATGAAAATTCAAAATAAACCCAAAAAAAATTCAGCAACCTCATGCCGCGTGTGGATATTTTTTTGATGTATTTGATTATCAAGAAGAAAGGGTGTTGATCTATGAATATCTCATAAATTTCTGAGATGTCTTTTTTAATGGAATATTTTGCCCTTTAAATAGGCACAAATTTGTTGGGTTTGAAATCGAGAGGGCATCATGCGGAAGTTATTAGTTGCAAATTATGAGATCATAAATCAGACGACAAAAAAAATAATACTAAAAATATAATATTATTATATGATTTGGCCAATTGGCATACATATAAATCCTAATATTAAAAAATATAAAACTAAAAACCATAAAACTAATGAGAGAGAAAATCTTCCCCTAAACGAAACTCTTGAAAAGACTATATTGTGGATGCTATTTTTTGTTATGGTATGAAAAGGGGTCTTCTATTTAGACGTCCAAAAATATTCCTTCAAGAAAGAGGTTAGCCAAATATAAAAAAGAATTATATTTTTCTTTTAGAAAAAAATAAAAGTATTTATGATTACTTTTATTTTTTCAAGTAAAACTTAATTTTGGTAAGAAAATCAGAACAAAAAATCTAACAAAATTTAGGATAGAGTAGCCTCCAAGAGGGTAAAGTAGTCTCCACCAACCCTAACAGAATTTGAATTCGTCTTATAGGATCCCACAAATTTTAAATGTCTACCATCGGTATGCTTTTAAAATAGACCTTTTTAAATCACAACTCGATCTCAAAAGATCGCTATAGTTAATTTCAAAATAACATTTTTTTTAATATCAACCTCGTGATCAGTTTTTTTTTTTTAAAGAAAAAAAGACAAAACAAAAACAACCACCTGTGGTCAGTATTTTCAAAAGTAAATTTAAAATGTATAAATTAAATAAAGTGATTACTCATGACAAATTAGTTCTTTCTTAATATTCCTTATATAGACCTTTTTTAAAGATGATGCATGCATTATTAAATTGAGGTGATGAAATAAAGAGAATTTTTGACCCTTCATCCTCACCCAAAAACTCGGCGAAAAAAAATCACGCGCTGCCCATTACAATATTAATTTGGGGTAATTACATAACTTAGTCAATACAACAACAACAAACCCAGTGTATTCCCACTTTGTGGGGTCTGGGGGGTGTAAGATGTACGCAGTCCATACCTCTACCTCTGATGAAGTAGAAAGG
>NW_025877492.1:0-577 GCF_002878395.1 Capsicum annuum
GCGAATCCAACAGCCTGTTGGTTGATAGACTTCCTTTGTTTCGTGTTGAATTATGATCATATTTCTTTCTTGTGCTGTTCCTTTGCTTTTTCTCGTATAATTGGAAAGATTGGTAGTAAATTTTGAAATCCTTTCTCGCTTGTTTTGACACAGACTTGACTTAAAATGTAAAGAAATGATGGTGACCTTTATTTTGATAAATGACATAAAAAGATAAAAAGCATGAATATGTAAATGAAAGAAAAGGGCAATGTCCCATATTCAAAAAGAAAACTTATCTGAATACGACAACCAACTCCAATGAGTATAACATGCATTTTGGATTAAGCTGTCGGATCTTCCTATCCAAACTCCCCATTTGTTGTTGAGTTCGTGCCTTTGCCGCTGAACCGCTTCTTCAAATCCATTAGACTCATATATCACATCCGATTGACGACATCTTAAAAGACTTTCGCCAACAAATCTCTTTCTTTTCACCTTTCACTTTTCTCTTGAACTCTCCATCGCCTTACGGTGCCCGTGAGGGTTTTCACCAATAAGACTCTCTCATTTTTATTTCTCTCCACTCACCATCGCC
>NW_025877492.1:677-2611 GCF_002878395.1 Capsicum annuum
CTCATTTTTATTTCTCTCAACTCACCATCGCCTTATGGTGCCTGCAAGGGTTTTTCACCAATAAGACTCTCTCATTTTCATTTCTCTCCACTCACCATCGCCTTATGGTGCCTGTAAAGGTTTTCACCATTAAGACTCTCTCATTTTCATTTTCTCTCAACTCACCATCGCCTTATCATGCCCACGGGGGTCTTCACCAATAAGACTCTCTCATTTTTGTATTTCTTTCCTGATTTCTTATGCTGAGGGAGACAAATGGTACTTCACAATGTATCATCATATCCATTGCATGCTTAGCCTTAATATTATCAAAAATTGATCTGAAGGACTTTCTTTGGTTGTAACTTGGCTTTTGATTTAAGGTTAGAAAAAATGGTAAGAGGCTCAAACGATACTTGAAGTGGGGGTGGGACTTACAACTTTTGGAATCGACTCAAGCAACACATTAACTCATGCCCCAGTTTTGTTGACTGGGTGAATCTTAAATCTTTATTCGGTTGGACCAAGCCTGAAATAGGGCAACCTATGTATCTCACTCCCGAGAGAGGAGAATCAGGTCGCACGTAGTTCCATCAGCTTGTTCTTTGTTCTGATTTTTTTTTTAATTTTCGAACTCTTTCTCTTATTCTCATTTCCTCGACATTTATCTTTGACTCTATTTTGATTCCAAAAGAGGGATATGAAAGAAAAAATAAAACGAAGCTCAAACGGGTAAACAAGGGATGACACAATGTTTGGATAGAAGAATAAAATGCCTTCGTCATATCAATATTTAAAAATGCAAGTACTAAACATGCAATAGAATCAACAAAGGATCAAATATCATACATAGTATCTTTTGACCGCATCAGCATTGATAGCCATTTCTGCCATTTTGCCTTCAATATCTGTCAAATATAAGGCTCCATTGGGCAACATTTTCTTCACAACAAAGGGACCTTGCCAGTTGGGGGAGAACTTGCCTTTCGCTTCAACCTGGTGAGGAAGGATACGTCTCAATACGAACTGACCAACTTCAAACTTCCTGGGACGGACCTTTTTATTATACGCTCGATCCATACTCCTCTGATACAACTGGACATAACAAACAGATGTTAGCCTTTTTTCCTCAATCAAACTCAAATGTTCCAATTGGGTTTTTACCCATTCGTCATCATCAATGTCTGCTTCTACAATGACTTGAAGAGAGGGAATTTCAACTTCTGCAGGGATGACTGCTTCTGTCCCATATACCAATAAATATGGAGTTGCCCCTGTTGAAGTGCGAACAGTGGTGCGATAACCTAGCAATGCAAACGAAAACTTTTCATGCCACTATCTAGACCCTTGTACCATTTTTCGTAGTATCTTTTTTATATTCTTATTAGCGGCTTCTACAACACCATTGGCCTTTGGGCGATATGGAGTAGAATTTTGATGCACGATCTTAAACTGTTGACATACTTCTTGCATCAAATGACTATTGAGATTGGCAGCATTGTTTGTAATGATCATCTTAGAAATTCTAAATCTACAAATGATATTGGCATGAACAAAATCTATGACAATCTTCTTTGTCACTGACTTGAAAGTTACTGCTTCTACCCACTTTGTGAAGTAGTCAATGGCTACCAAAATGAATCTATGCCCATTTGATGCCTTCAGCTCAATCGGTCCAATCACATCCATTCCCCAAGCCACGAATGGCCATGGAGCAGCCATTGCATGGAACTCAACAGGAGGAGAACGTATCAAATCACCGTGTACCTGACATTGATGACACTTTCGAACAAATTGAATAGAATCCCTTTCCATAGTAAGCCAGTAATAACCTACTCGAAGAATCTTCTTTGACAAGACATGACCGTTTATATGCGACCCATATACTCCAGAGTGTATTTCAACCATGATTGTCGAGGCTTCTTTTGCATCTACACACCTTAAAAGTCCCAGAT
>NW_025877493.1:0-1154 GCF_002878395.1 Capsicum annuum
TCCTATTAGGATTTAGTACTAACATGCTCAGGGTTTCTAATCTATATACCTCATCATGGATTTAATCATGCATAATCATAAAATCATAAGATAGAAAAGGCCATAATCATATCTCGAATTTCGATACCGAATCAATAACCAATCTATCATAAACTTTCCATACTAATGATCATAACAATGATAATAATAATATCAATAACAACCGAGTAACCGGCTATTCCAGAAAATCAAATACCTAATCGAGCCTATGCATTTCCCCCACTGCCTTAGGCTCAGAAGTCTCAATCAGCACACCACAACATAACACATAGTCATCACCCATATCTATGCAGTCATTCCATATCGGCTGATAGACATAGGTGCATACTGGTGATAGGCGATGCTCATACAAGAATGAATGCAAGGTACATAATCAATATCACAACCATTCTTCAGACTCAAATCAAGTATATATATCATCATCATAGTATCCTTCAGCCTTTTTGGGTATTAATATCATCGTGACAGTATCCTCCGGCTTTTTCAGGTATTAATATCACCATAACAGTATCCTCCTACCTTACCGAGTATCAATATTATCATAACAGTATTCTCCGGCCTTGCTGAATAGCAATATCATCATAACAGTATCTTTCGGCCTTGCCGGATAGCAATATCATCATAACCATCAATACATGTGCATAGATCTATATAATAGGTGCACAGATTCAAGTGTGACTAAAAGTGCGTAAATTCATAAGTCCATTGCCCGAAGTGAATTTCGAGACTAAATAATTATAAAAGTCTAAAAATTATCAAAATATCTCACGATCTGGATAAATAGTAATGTCAACTCATGGATCGAAATTGGACTCAGTCAATTCTTTAAAACATTATTATTAGTCTTTTATACGTATAAAAATTATCCATTAAGTTAGACAATTATTATTTTAAAGAAATTTATTTTTAAGATGGAAAGTGGGTTTTTACTCTTATTTAGAAAGAATTATCATAAAGTCATATTTTTTCTAGAATCACATTACTCACAAATATAATATTCATGAATGTACTGAATCTATGCATGTCATCACCAGTATTCATTTAATGAAATTGTAAGCGACATGGACACTTTTTTATCCATATTCTACAACCGTATCCTTTATAAGGATAAATAC
>NW_025877494.1:0-1027 GCF_002878395.1 Capsicum annuum
TTTTGTGTTTCTGTTCTTAAAGCTGGAGTAATAAAATAATTTGGTCCTAGATTTCTCCGGGCATAGTCTAGAGTTTCTGAGCGGTCATAAAAACGTTTATAAAGAGGTGTTCTATAATCTTTTATGGAATCCATTACCTCTATCCAAGTCTGGAGCACTCTTTCCTGCTGTCCTCTGAGAACAACATAGAATTTAAACTTGTTAGTAGTATTTTTCTCAGTAAAATAGTAACTTAATGCATTTAGAACTGAAATAAAATGATTAATGTCACTTCTATTACAAGCTATCCATAAATTGTCTAGTATACATATCTGTGGCTTATCCACTTGTACGTCTGGCTTTTGTCTGAAAGTTAAGTTGGACGGTTCGTAACATACCAAGTTGTGGGGTCCAAAAATTATTCTATCTAATTTTGGTTGTTCTAGCATCGTAAGTGGTCTGAAACAAGTGTTGCTTATTAGTTTCTTTAAACAGTCTTGGGATGATAGGCTTCTGCCTCGCCTTTTCCTTTTCCTGTATTCATACTGAAAAAAAAATCGTTAATTGTCTTCTTTAATTAATCTACTTAATTGATCTGCTAAGTTATTATCTTTTCCTTTAATATGTTCTAAAACAATATTATAGACTAAAGTAGCATCTAGGAAATTTAACCATCTCTTTTTACTACTATTCTTATCTTTTATTTTCTGATAAAACTTTACTATAGATTCGCAGTCTGTTCTTACTAGTGTTTCGGGCTTATTTAATATATAAAGTTTAAACCTATTTAAACCATAAATTACTGCTAGTGTCTCCGCATCTATACTATTTAATTTTCCTTTTTCTTTATATTTTCCACTTGAATAAGCATAATTTTTTCATCCTTTTTGTCACTATATTTGTTGGGTTTTGCTTTTAATACTGCTCCCCATCCTTGAAGGCTTCCATCTGTCTCGACTATTAAATAATCTGTTTCTAATGGTAACATTAAGTCTGGAATATCTTGTATCATGCTTTTAAGTTGTTGAACTAATTTTATGTCTTCAGT
>NW_025877496.1:0-1460 GCF_002878395.1 Capsicum annuum
AATCATCAATTCAATAGTATATCACCATATCCACCTTCCATAACTCAATTACCATATCCACCTTTCACAATTCGATACAACCAAACCATGCAAAATAGTCCATAACCCTATTTCCATCACCTTTCAATAACATCCAATACATATAATCCTTTATCACACATATACATATCGAAAAGAACAAAGACAAACAATATTCATACCTTAGAATTCACCTCTTGATTATGCAATCCTGTTTGCACAAATAATAGGTTCCGTTCGAAGCTCTCGAGATGACAAACGCAGTTATCGAATTACTTTGGAATTTCTTTGGTTGAATCAAAAGTAATTTAAAGGTCAAATTTGGCTAGGGTTTGTTCTTTATCAATGATTGATGATGAAAATGAGTTTCTGAATTCATATACATGTATATGTACACATATTCCCATCCATAATATAATAGGAAATGACCAAAATGCCTTTTAAATTTAAATAATGTCAAATCTATCCTTTGGTGGACTATTTTGATAAGCTAAAGTAGATCGACCATAACTCTTTTCTCCGATATCGGATTTGGGTGAAATTGGTATCGTTGGAAGAATAATTCAAAGGTCTTTCATTTCATATAAAGTAGGCCGCCCAATTCTTCCTGTACAAGGAGTTATGGTCGTTTGAAGTTGACCCTAAAAATCTATTTTGATAGGCTAAAGTAAAACGAGTATAACTCCTTACTCAGACGTTGGATTTGGATGAAAACAATTGCATTGGAAATAAGACTGAAAGATCTTTCTTTTCATAGGTAGCATCTCCCCCAGTTCATTATATTAAGAGAGTTATAATCGTTCGAAGTTGACCCAAAAATTCGGCTAGCCTCAGTAATTTGTGTGCAGGAAATTTTCCTGCACATTTACTATTCCCAAATATCCCGGCCACCATTTTATAGTTTCAAACATGCTCGATTATATCCGAAACCTATCTATTTTTGGAAATCTTTATATCGTTGGAAAGCTTAATCAATAGCCTTCAGATGGAACCATCGACGGGCAAATTCCGGAATAAATAAAATAAAAAATTAATTCCATATAAATAAGACCAATACATGTACTTGAATACGCCAATACACGTACTTGAATACGGGGTGTTACAGTGCTGTGGGACGAAAATCAACCGGCGCATGTTAGGGAGGTTGCGAATCATCCTAATGTGGTTAGTTTAATTTTTCATGGCCATTGTGGAGGACAAACGGGCAAAACGGTGCGAACAGGGAGTTTTCGAGTTAAATCAATGTGCTATAGCCAATGATTTCAGGGGTGGGCTCGGTGTTCGGGCGTGCTGTCGGTTGAAAATCGACCGAGGCGTGCCAGGGAGGTTGGTATCATCTCGGTGTGGTTCATTTAATTTTTGTGGCTATTTGGGCGAACAAACGGGCAAAATGGCGCTAACGGGGAATTTTTGTACTAAATTGGTGTCCTATAGCCCACGAT
>NW_025877497.1:0-1072 GCF_002878395.1 Capsicum annuum
GGTTTTTTGTAATAATTTTTTCTAGTAGAGAAACGATCACTGGTAAGTTTAGAAAGCGAGTTTTTGTTACTAGACTCAGCTCTCTGTTGGCTAGACTCAGCTTTCTCGGAGATTTTGAATTTGGAAAGCTTGTCGTTGATGTGTTCTAAGATTTTCCCCGAAACCTTGAAGTCATCACTAAGATTAGGGAACTTCTCTTTTTGAAATTCAGGAATTTTGAAGATGGGATTTGTTATAGGATTGGGATTTGAAGTTCCTTTCTCAGGAGCGGGAGAATTAAAAGGAAGTGCCGAATTTTTTGTACCTTCTATTTGTCGGGAAATAGTGTGAAGAACTTGATTGGTATAATTATTTTGTTCAACTATCCTGTCAAGATCTCTGTTGATGGGAGTAGAGAGAGGTCGATCATGCTTTTTCTTGAAGGGGGAAGCATTGAGGATTTCGTTGGAATGAGGGATTTTTATTCCTTCGAGAGGAGGGGTAACAGATTCAATAATCTTGTTACTTTGGGTATACCATTTATTAATGATAACATTAAGAGACTCATTTTGATTTTCCATTCTTCCAGTGAGTTCAAACCATCGGAAGAATTCTATATCACAGCGGAGTCTCTTCATATTAGTCAGCCATAGTCGACCAAACTCCTTTTGTTGCTCCTTAGAATAGGTACTGGTATACCATTTTCTTTTTAGAGCATCTTGGGGTTGGTACCATCGAGCTTCGAGAGCTTTAAGGTCAGGTATGTATTCTTCGTCACGTTTGATGACGAGAAGACTAGGATCAGTCTTGATTTTTTGATGAGATATGGAAGGGGGAGGTTCCATATCTGAGGCTGTAGGACTGCCCGGATTGTAGAGATTCTCAGGTTCTAAGGGTGCATGGACTCCGATAGGTTCTTGATAGTAAACCTTAGGGATTGTACCAGAGAAATCGACTCCTCTGACTTTGCCCTTGTTATTATCGTGATCATCATCACTTTCCTCCCGGGTTTTAGAGGTAGAACCGGGGTGCGAGACAGATCTCCGAAAGGAGGAGTTTCGGGGAGTGTCGAACCCGAGGAATTTCAAATCAA
>NW_025877498.1:0-1910 GCF_002878395.1 Capsicum annuum
TGTATGGATCATTTTAAGTACCTAAACATAGAATACACACCTTTTTTTTCCCTTCATATTTTCTCTTTCAATCGGAGTAACTAGTAAAGTTATTGTCATGTGATCAAGAGGTTACGGGTTCAAGCCTTGGAAACAGTCTCTTGCAGAGGTAAGACTACGTACAATACACCCTTGTGGTGGGACTCTTCCCTCGATCCTGCGCATAGCTGGAGCTTTAGTACACCGGGCTGCTCTTTTATTTTCTCTTCGAATTGTGTTATAGTTTCTCTTAATTCAAAGTTCTTATTGCCAACGAGGGCATGGTTTAGTATTTGGGAGGTGGGTCGCCCATGTAGGAGACCTCAGTCTCCATCTGTCGTACAACCATGAGTTTTGTGCATAGGGATTGTCTAGTGCGGATTATATCTCAAATGTGATTTGCGAGGTATTGCACAACGAGTAGGTTACTACAAAGTGTTCACTCGAAGGGCAGGAGATATAACAGAGGTTGTGGTTTTCCCGGAAGATTATAATGCTCCACCTTAATTGGTTGTCATAATGATTCTCGTATTCTAAACTATATAATTTTAATAATTTTGAGAACATAGTCGAAATTCTATGGATAATGGACCAATTTCATTCTATTTGCTTATAGTAAATATCAAGTATTCGTTCATAATAGTAGGAGTGTGCAAAAATCAAACCGATCAATAAAAATGCTATTGGTTTATTGTTATTGGATTAACGATGTTTTAGTGGTTTTATAAAAAAAAATAGAAAACGATTCGGTTATTGGTTCAATTTCGATTTTTTCTTATTGGTTATTGGGTAAACCGATAACCCAATAAGAATATTTCAAATTACTACTTTACCTCTACAAACCTATTCAATTTCCTGAAACTCTATTCAAGCTTGAAGACTCTAGTAAATTAAAACACATAGGATTTTGACCGCAAATAAGATTCCATTTATTTTCTTGTTAGTTGCTGCTATTTCTATTTTATGCGTATCTTCTTAAATAGAAAATAGAATCATTTAGAACTAAAAATCGACAAATCAAAAGCCGATAAAAAATATCTTATTGGTTTGCTTATTGGCTTAGCGTATTTGAAAATCAAAAATAGATAAAAAAGAATCAATAATACATAAAATTGAACTGAGCCAACCGATGCACACTACTACACAATAGTGTTTATAATTTTAAATCTAATTTATAGATGATAATATTGTTGACACCTAGCTTTGACCTCCCGATGCCCTCTTAGGCTTCAATTTTTATCAAAATTATTTAACTGTTAATATTAATATATTTATGCATTATTGTGGTATCAAATAATTTTTGACAAGCCACATTTATGATTTAAAAAATGCATAAATTATTTTATTACTTTTAGTATCATTTACCATTTATTAATCCAAATATAGTATTTTACGTAATTTTATTAATATTTACTAAATCATCCATAAGTATGCACTTATAATTTACAAAGATATTATCTATTATTATCATTTTTAAATAACTTTAATGTCAGCCGTCGATCAAAATCCGATCCAACGGCTGATATCAGATCAGCCTTTCTTTCTCTCTCTATCTCCCCCTTCTCTCTCTAAGGCTCCACCAAAGATGCCGCCGGCCACCACCACCACCACGGCGGTCACAGCGGCTGGTGAGCCATCGGAATCCGTCCACCATCAACACCAGCCAAACGCCATCAACCCCGCGCTGCCTCCAACCAGCCGCCGCCCCCCGTCGAGGAACCGGCGGAACCAACAGCAACATCAACCCGTCACATCCGCGCCGCCTCTGTTCTCCTTCACGCTGCTGCCTCACCGCTCCAAACTCCGGCCAATTGACGCCGGAAAAGAGTAAAACTCATGACGGATTTTTTTGAAATCCATCTCAGGTTTGTTGTTTTGTTTAAATTTCCTTT
>NW_025877499.1:0-3646 GCF_002878395.1 Capsicum annuum
CTCAGTAATGTGCAGAGCTATATCGATCGGAAGACAATAAAATTCTTAAGATAAAAGAAGACGTTGGGACACTCCATAAAACCCATAACAATTATCAATCTACAACTGCAGGTATAAGAAAACAAGTTAGTGGACAATGATATCAGAACATGAACACGAAAAAGATGTTTGAAAATCCATTTATACCTAAAACAAAAAAAAGACCCCTTGTTCATACCCTCACAAACTACCACATATCGAGAAAGTTTAAACCAAGATAAAAAAGGCTATAACCATATAACTTGAGCATACATAGAAAATATCCACAAAATACATATTCACCTAAACCTGAAACCCAGAGCCACAAATATCCAAGAACCAAACACAGACTATATAACCCTAAAACTACAAGGTTACAACAAGTTAATCGCATTACCAAAAACTAACCCAAATTTAATTAAAACCTATTTCAGTTATGGATTATTAAATACCATATATTCCCAAGAAGGAGATGAACTAATAGCTATACCGGAATTATATAGAGCATTCGCCACTTATATGAAAATAACTAAAGGAAATCTATTATTTATAAGATTTTATACTGCACCAGCAGAGATATTATATGACAAAATTAAACCAGTTATACAAGTTATAAAAATAGGACTAACCAGAGATATTATAATACCAAAAGATATTGTTCAATAGCCAGAGATACCTAAAGTTGAGATACCTTATTTTTATGCAAATAAGCGAACTATAGGAATAACTACAATTATTTAAGAATTAGCAAACAATTATCTGAATTAAATCCCATATGGAGCTACTATTCGAGAGACCATTTAATGATCTATTAAAATTCAAGGGAGCTACGACAGTTTGATATGGAAGAAGTTAAACAATGGATTATGACGTTGCTCAATCTGAAAAACAACCATCTACAACGGCAATTAAAAGAAAATTTATTTTAGAATAATTATTAACCAGATATTGCAAATTAATAGGACACAAATATCCAGACCACGAATGCTCAAAATGCGATGGAGAAAATAATGTGATCCCTGAAGTTCAACTAGAACAAAAGAAGATAAGGACGCTAGCTGGAAGATAGAAAGATAGCAATGGAGCAATGGAGAAATAAAGAAAAAAGAAAAGAGACAAGATAGTTAAAGTTATGAAAGAAGAGTTATAAAAGAAAGTGACATGTGAATGGTTTTGTTGATTTTAGATAAGTAAATTATAGAATTTATTAGTTTTTGATAAGCTTTTTGACTTTTCTTTGGCAAAGTTCCATTATTGTATAGCTTTAGTCTTTAATAATTTTGTCTTTTTGTAGAATAGTCTAAAGATTTTTTGTAAAGTCTTTTGTAAAGATAACAAGTGTAAAGTAGGAAAAGTATAATAGTTTACGCGTTTTCTCCTTTTTAGGTTATAAATAGCAGAAACATTTGCTAAGTTAAGACAAGTCTTTCTACGGAGAGCAAGCCTTCTTGTATATAAAAAATATACTCATATAATCAATAAAGATATTCAGTTTTACACTAAGCTATAGATGAGCACAGTACAGATTTATCAAACCTACCAGAATAGGTATTTTCATTTATAATTATGAATAGCTAAATTCATAAATTTCTGACAATCATGATATAATAAAATAAGGTCATATTAGTTACTTTATAGTAGAATTATTCAAAGAATAGCATGTTAAGAAGTTTATTAGCAAAGTGGAAAAGGAGAAAAATTCTTAAGAAATATGCCATCCTAAAGGTGAAACCGGTGAGGCAAAGAAGCCATGATAGTGGAGTAACCAGAGTAGAGGCGCTGTTTAGGAAAAAAATATCCGTATTACCATGCTAATAGTTACCAAAAAATATGTTATTTAAGAATAATCTAGTATATAGTGATCTAAGATGACCATATTTTGTTATGTATATGATTGGAGAGAATCATTTGAAAATAGCATCATATGAAGAATGAATATTTACTTATCTGATGAGATGATACATAAATTTAAGATACTTGTTTTGTATATACTTAAGGATATAAAAATAGTAGATATAAGAAAAATTATACACGAAAAGGTATTCATTTTAATGAAGAGTTATTAAGTTCTATAGAAGACTTACACTTATATAATGATAGCTACTGCCCATATTTAGATAGTTATTATTCAGACGGTTATTATACAGATTAAAAATGTTAAAATATAGTTAAAGAGTTATAGAAAAACAAAGTTGGCTATATGAAGAAATTAATTACAGCAATCAACTTAAAAGAGAAAAAAGACAATTAGAAGAAAAATTACTTAGAATAAAATTAACCTTAGAAAAAGGAGATACAAATGATAGTTTATATAATACTATACATGAACAACAAATGTTAATGAATCACATAGATAACATAGAATTACATATCAAATATAGTACGATTAGAATAAGTTATTACACAGAAATTTATAAAATTACAACTACTATAGGATAAAATGATAAATTACGAATACTTAGAATATTGTAGAAAAGATATGGAGAAAATTAGAAAAAGAATCTACTTGACTACGTAAAAACTACTGTAAACACCTAATTTTTGACCAAACCTAACGTTTCTATACCATTTTAATGTTCAATTTTTTTATAGGTCTAAATTAGATATTTTAAGTTCCTTCTATTTTACAAGGTTTGGTTTAAAAGTTTTGAAAACTACAAAAATAGAGTAATGTATTTAACTAAGTTTTTATTTTATTATTTATTTATTTATTTATTTTTAGAAAAAAAATTATAAATTATATTTGTTTTATTCTTTCAACTTTTAATAAAGAATTTAGTGATATTAATATTTCTTAATCATATTTCTAAGACTAGCTTGTTAACTTATTTTGTATTTTATAAATTTTAAATAGATTTTATCATTTTTATTTTATTTAAAACACTAATTAAAAGAAAAAAAAAGGAAAATTTTATCCTAAACTACCCATTCCCATAACCAACACCCATTATCCCATTTTCCCAGAATTCTCTCCTCCATGCACGCACACGTAATACAACTCCCTCACCCAACACTCTAATATATTATACACACACAAAAGAAGCAAGGGAGGATGAAGGGGACTTAGAAAAAAACAGAGAAAGAGAAAAGAAAAAGAAACAAATCAGCACTTAGTTAAATAAAAAGACAAGCGAAAAACATATATACAAAAGGAAAGGAAAACCAAAGTAGAAGAGAAAAATAGTTCGAGGTCTTCGTTGAGTTTTCGGTGACAGATTTCTTCTTTCAATATTTAATTTAGTTCTTCATAAAGGTTCTTCTTTAACTATTTACTTTTTTTATATATAATTTTTCATGTGAATCTAAATACGAACAAAGTTCTTCATATGATTTTGTGTTTTATTTAGAAGGCATAGTTGATCATTTATATGAGATCTTGTAATGAATTTATATATCTAGTGGTTTGCGAATTCATAAGCATGTGTGCATGTTTTGTCAAGTTGATCGTTTGTTTTAAAAAAAAACTTCATGGCGTGTATATTAGTTGTTTTATATATCTTTCACTGTATATATGTATATGAAATTATGAATTTGCATGCATGTTCAAGTGAAGTGCATGTTCTTTGTTTTGGATTATATATATTTGTCAAGAAAAGAGATAGAGAAAAGAAGACACATGTACATACAC
>NW_025877500.1:0-1236 GCF_002878395.1 Capsicum annuum
ATTTAGTTTCCTAGACACATGCTATACTAACCCTCCATTTTCCAAGAATCTTCACCAGCTCTATAGACTTACCTTGAAGCATCTCTATGTTCCAGGACCCAACTTTCAACCTGTAAGTATCCTTATCCAACTTACCCCTACTATCCCTCGCCCTCAACCCAAGACTAGAACCTAGACTCGACCCCAAACCCAACCTTGACCTATGATATGACCCTAATCCATCATCTATCTCCCCAACCACCACTCAAAAGGATATGATATGAGAAACTGAAGAAAAAAAGCCAAAAAACATTATGAGCAAAAGAGTATGACTAAAAATAGCTAAATCAACAAACAAAAACCAGTAAGCAGGATTGATACTCACAAGTAACAACAAGTACTGTACTAATCACAAGCAACAAACACCTACTAAGTTACGGAGAAACCGTAACCAATAATCCCATAGGAATAATTAAAAAATCAAAGAAGAAATCAGGATAGAAAAAGAGACAAGAAGCATATACCAACATATATGACAGCTATTAATGTCATCAATTTAACTTGAGACGCCCGTTCAATAAAATAACATGACAATATTTTAATAATTATAATTCAATGCTGATTAAAAATAGAATAATACTGATTTTAATGAATTTATGGGTGCAAAATTTCTCAGTTATAAAAAGAAATAAATTTATTTTGATATTTATTATTTTATTTACACCTATAATTTCATGTGACAAGAGTTGCAAAATTCATTGTTTTCATATAATACAACAAAGTATTTCAATCATTTCAAGTATATATAAAAATAGTTACAACATTCATTTAGAACCTTTACACAAACTAACTTAATCGTGATCTATAAGGATATTAAATAATAATTAAATTACATTAACCGATTATTCCATTCGGTCCATTTACTTATCTTGTTAATTTTTTAAACACCCTTTAAAAATATTCTATTCATTCTGCTCTAATTATTGATTTATCCTTTTTCATGTTTTCTAAGAAAAATAATAAAGGCCTTGTACTAGTTATTATTGATTAAGTTATCCTATTTAATACTCCCTCCGTTTCACAATAACTGAATTATTGGAGTAATTCTAGTGTTTCAAAATAAGTGAATGATTTACAATTCAAGGTAGATGTTGGAAATTTTTTCCAAATTTACCCTCCATTAAATGTGCACTGGGAGTGATGTATCATGTGTCTTTACTTTTTGAAGAGTGTAAAAATGAAAAAACATGATAAATT
>NW_025877501.1:0-2558 GCF_002878395.1 Capsicum annuum
CTTCATTTACACAGATTTCAATGATATTCACAGTCCATAGTTATCTAAAGAGTTAATACATAAATATGACCCTAAACTTAATACCAAATTATAACTTTGACCTTAAATTTTGACAGTGCACAAATATGACCTTTAACTATTCAAAACTGCACAAATATGACCTCCGATCCTATGTGGCAAAACGCATGTTCAACACGCAAAACTGGGCGCATCCAGCTTAAAATCTAAGGGCATAATATATAAATATGACCCTAAACTTTGACAGTACACAAATATAACCTTTAACTATTCAAAACTGTACAAATATGACCTTTAAATGACTTTTCACTATTAATTTTTTCATTATTTTGGCTCAAAGATGAAAATGACATCTAATTTCTTTTGTCATTGCGGAAAAGAGCAATATTGCAGATTTATTAATTAGGTGGGTCAGCCTCATACGAAAAATCACGCGGGTATTATATATATTATAAAGTAGAGGGCGAATTTAAGTTATATAATATATCTAAATATTATTTATTTAAATATTAAATTAAAGATGAAACTATACCAATAATAAAAAATTATAGTTTTAATAAAACGTTATTAAATTAATGTTATTAAGGATAGTAGTAGTAATATATTAAATTAACGCTATCAAATTAACGTAATTAGAATGTTATTAAATTAACGGTATTAAAACGTTATTAAATTAACGCAAGGGGCGAACTTACGTGGTTGCATGGGGTTCACCCAAACCCCTCAGTAAAAAAAATTACGTTGTATACATATAAGGTAAAAAATGTATATTTATGTATGTATATTAATGTTGAACCACATGAAACAAGACACTTAGATAACCCAGTGGTGTTATTCGTTCTTCTTGGGTGCTTCCTTCAGCCTACTGCGCGGGTTCGATCCCTGCTAGTGTTTTTTTTTTTTAATTAAAAAAAAGTTAGGTGTTGCTACTATAGAAATTATTATTATTATTATTAATAATAATAATAATAATAAAAACTTTTTTTAATTAAAAAAAGCTAGGTGCTGCTGCTATAGAAATAAATAAAATAATAATAATAATAAAAAAAAAACGATGCCGTTTTAACACAAAAAGCAAAACTTTGACAGTGCACAAATATGACCTTTAACTATTCAAAACTGCAAAAATATGACCTCTCTCTAAGTCAGCCCTTTTAACGACGTGACACCGTGTGATTGAATTATCTTTCCACGTAGGCGCGAGTGAGACTCATGCATGGGGTTGCAAAATCGGAGGTCATATTTGTTTAGGTTTTGAATAGTTAAAGGTCCTATTTGTGCACTATCAAAGTTTAAGGTCAAAGTTATATTTGGTGTGAAGTTTAGGGTCATATTTATGTATTATCTCTTATCTAAACCAACCTTAGCAAATGGAAAAATGCCATTCAGATCTAAAACAATTACATCCATAAACTCGTGAAGATGATCAAATTCCAACATTACAACTTCCTTCAATCTTCTCATCCATAACACAGAGTGATATGTATCAAAGGAAATCCTTAATACAATAGTTTAAAAACCAATTCAAAAATTGTGAAAACTTGAACCTCAAAATACGTTTTCCCATGTCTTTTACTGAAAAATGAAAAGGTTCAGATACAACCAAATCGTTGGAGTTTGAGATACCCTCTATGTGGCAAGAGTCAATTCAAGAAGTACCCACCAAAGAGTTGTAGAATAAAAAATCAATACAATAAATGAAAATGAATGCTAAGTTTGCACCGTATGCATTTTAAATCAAAAGCTACAATTATAAATAATAATGCAAACAAATACAAATAAAAGAAAAGTTAAAACACCTAATAACAGAAGCTATAACTTAAAAGAGGAGAAAATTATGGAATGTACTATTTGCTTGAAGTGCTTGGACATCAGAATAGGCAAAAAGATATTCTGACCATTAGAGAATTTTGACACTTCTGTGAGAGAGGTTCATATAATATTAAGAGTGATACCTAAATATGTCTTCTCAAATCATGTGTCATCCTCTGCCCTGCAAGAGAAAAGAATCAGACAAAAACTTTTATCACGATAGACACTTGAATATCAAATAATCACCTCTTTCATTTGAGAATGTCTCTCTTTCTTCATGTTCTTGTCCGTGCTATCGAGTCATAATGCTCCTCTTCCATACTCTAATTCGTGCTATGATGTCGCCCTTACGAAAGTAAAGTTATCCCGAATTCAGTCCTGACTATTATGTGCTCAGATATGTCTTATTGTTGAGGTGATGCAAGTACAGAAGTTTAGAGTCTAAATAGTATGGTCCTTTCTGATTGAGCCATAGAAGATTTTGAATTTGTGCGAGGACTTGAGACGAGTCTGTTAGTGCTTCAGGCTGTATCGATTCTAGTGTAAATTTTGATTCTGATGAAATCGTACTTTTCAGCCTGCGGTATTAAGCATATTCAGTCCTTTTCAAAAAAAAATTTATCTTGCATATGTTATGCTTAAGGGGGAATGATGTGTAGCAGAATGTTGGAATTGTATTTTCACCCGAGTAGTAGTATAAGTTAAAGTGATGGTGTCATGACCTATTG
>NW_025877502.1:0-1426 GCF_002878395.1 Capsicum annuum
TTATAGTATATTTCATTTAAAGTATTACAGATACATAGAATAGAGTGTATATATATATATGTATGAATAGATCTTCTATAGACGTGTATATTTAATGTATAAATGTGTATATATTTTATAAATTAGTATATAACTATACAAATATATTTTGTAATGTTTATATATTAAACTATATTTCATTTAAAGTATTACATATACATAGAATAGAGTGTATATATTTGAATAGAACTTCTATAGACGTGTATAATTAACGTATATATGTGTATATATTTTATAAATTAGTATCTAACTATACAAATATATATTGTAATGTATATATATTGTTGTATATCTCATTTAAAGTATTACATATACATACAATAGAGTGTATATATGTGAATAGATCTTCTATAGACGTGTATATTTAACGTATACATGCGTATATATTTTATAAATTAGTATATAACTATACAAACATATATTGTAATGTATATATGTTATAATTTATTTCATTAAACGTATTACATATACATAGAATAGAGTGTATATATATGTGAATAGATCTTCTATAGACGTGTATATTTAACGTATACATGTGTATATATTTTATAAATTAGTATATAACTACACAAATATATATTGTAATGTCTATATATTTTAGTATATTTCATTTAAAGTAATACATATACATTGAATAGAGTGTATACATATGCATGTGTATATATTTTATAAATTAGGATATAACTATACAAATATATATTTTAATGTATATATATTGTAGTATATTACATTTAAAGTAATACATAGACATAGAATAAACGGTATATATGTGAATAGATCTTCTATAGACGTGTATATTTAATGTATAAATATGTATATATTTTATAAATTAGTATATAACTATACAAATATATATGGTAATGTATATATATTATAGTATATTTCATTTAAAGTATTACATATACGTAGAATAGAGTGTATATATGTGAATAGATCTTCTATAGACATGTGTATTTAACGTATACATTTGTATATATTTTATAAATTAGTATACAACTATACAAATAGATATTGTAATGTATATATATTGTAGTATATCTCATTTAAAGTATTACATATACCTAGAATAGAGTGTATATATGTGAATAAATCTTCTACAGACGTGTATATTTAACGTATACATGTGTATATGTTTTATAAATTAGTATATAACTATAAAAATATATATTGTAATGTATATATATTGTAGTATATTTCATTTAAAGTATTACATATATTCATAGAATAGAGTGTACATGTGTGAATAGATCTTCTATAGACGTGTAAATTTAACGTATACATGTGTATATGTTTTATAAATTAGTATATAACTATATAAATATATATTGTAATGTATAACTTTATAGTATATTTCATTTAAAGTATTACAGATACATAGAATAGAGTG